>NW_007579702.1:109944-193607 GCF_000690725.1 Stegastes partitus | reverse complement strand
CTTGCGGCTTTAATTTAATCTGAACCACACATCTCGAACTGAGTCAGATTTTCACATCATGGGGTCTTTAATTCGCTGCAAGGCGTCACTGAGCTACAGCTGTCTGCACGCTGCTCTGCACTTCAACGACAGCTGCTGACAGCTGGCAAACAGCTGGAAACTTCTGCATGGTCCTTCTCTTTTGGCATTCAGTCAGAAATCGGTGGTATCTGAAAGATGTGCTGCTTTATATGTTTGTGTGTGCCAGACCTGCACGTGCTCAAGTACCCGCATATGTGGGCGTACATGTTTATGAGGCTAATTAATGTTTGTGAATATTGTACCTGAGCCTGCACCGTCTGCAGCTGTTTCTCCAGGCTGCGTCGTGCCTCCTCATCTTCTTCCTGCTGCTCCAGCAACGTGTTCTTTTCCAGCTCCAGCTGACGGATTTGGCTGCTCAGGTTCAGCTTCTGACGAGTTTCTTCCTGCCGCAACTCCTACACAGAAGACCAAAAGCAGATATGACGGTCAGAAAAAAAAAAAAACAACAACAGCAGGGAGAGAAAACCGTTTCACCTGTTGCAAATGCTGACGTTTAGGTTGCACAATAATCACAATCATTTGGATTTACATTAAGATTATATAAACATTAAGATAATTTGTCGTGTTATTTCATTGATGTTAGGGACAAAATATTTTATTGCCTCTTGCTGCTTTTACTTAGATGTTACATTAATGTTGTTAATGCTTGTAACAAATTAGGTTTTAAAATAAGATTATTAAAGGGTATTCAGTGCATCTCCTAGATGCAAAATACACATTTAATTGTAGCCAAATGCCTAAAGCCACTTGCTAAACATCTGCTTATCAGTTGACAGCCCAATCTACTGTTGTTCACACGTTCATTTAATCGTGGGATGTAAAAATTGTGATTTGATTAATATGTGATTAATCGTGTACCCTTAGCTGAAGTGTGATGTTCTTAGTTCTTGTCAGGTGGATAAGTGAAAGATTCTTCCCAGATGGAAAATGTTATTTGGTAGGTTGAACTATTATTTTCATTACATTATGGTCATTAATACTTTGTGCCTTCCTAACATTCACAGTATACCTCCGTAGATCATATATGAGGTAAAAAAAAAATCTTGGTTCCAGATCCAGCTCCCTGTAGCTTTGAGCCAATTATAACAGAACTTTGATGTTTGTTTGTTTTTCTACCTCCGAGTCCTGCAGTTTGCTGTTCAGGTTGTCAACTTCTTTTGCCAGTTTGACGCCTTTCTTCTCTGCCTCCTCCAGCAAAGCAGACACATTGTCCAGCTCCGTCTAAGAAAACACAAACAATGTTATGAAAGCATGAAATCAAAAGTGTGACATAAAAACTGACCAGTTATTAAGACAAAACCAAAAACTCTAGTTCATGCTAAAAATCTGAGGCTTTATCCTTTCATTTAAGAGCACAATTTCATTGTGGAGGTATGTACCTGGAGTTTGTGTGAGCGTTCGCTCAGCTCTCCCTTGGCTCTCTCAACCTCGGTGGTTCTGGCCATGAACTCCTGCATCTGGGCCTCCAGCTTCTTCCTCTTGTATTCTGACTCCGTCTTTGCCTGCTGCAGAGTCTTCACCTCACAGGCCATCTCTTTGTTGTCGCTCTCCAGACACTGCTTGCTCTTCTCCAGGTTGGCCTTGAACTGCACAGAACAAAGATAATGTTTTATAGAAGTCTAGTAAAAATATTGACCAGTATAAGCCCTTCACGACTCTCTCACCCTCTTGGCCTGGTCCAGCTGTTCGGACAGCTCCTCCAGCGCTGTGGCGTGTCTCTGTCTCATGTCCTGGATCTGAGCCTCGTGGTTTTTGGTCTCCTCATCGATGGCCTTCTTCAGCTCTGCCACCTCTTGCTCTCGCTTGGTCCTGGACACAAAGGAAGAGAGGACACCTTCTAAGATACAACACAAAAACATCTTACATCTGGCTTGTGAAACAGAAAAACTATACAAAAATGTTAAGAGGCTAAAACCCCTAAAATAATTCTTAATGCACGTAGCAGTTGGTGTCAAATATCCAAAACTGTGCTACGATTGAGATGAGTTTCCACAATGTGTAAATAAATTAGCTATGCTTTTGTCAAACTCTGTATTTCTTCAATAACACCAGAAGTATGACTCACATCTACAACACAAGCTCGACCACTGATGCCTCGGTGAGAGATTGACATGTTCAGTGAGCAGCAGCTAATGTAGCTTCGAGCCTCTTGCCTCAGGCAGAGATGAGGAGCGAGCCACAGAGGTCTGGTAAGCTCACTTCTTTCTAACTCCTCACCTTCAGATTTTTTAATGTTCAAACTTGTAGTCCTCAGGTCCAACCAACGCTGACTGAAGCAATTTGTCAGACTTTAAGGAGCTCCCCTTTGCCCCGCACAGAGCTTTAAACTGCTTTCAGATATGCAGTAGTACTCCCAGAGAACTTGTGTAAAGAAATTCCCTTTATTGTTATTATTAGAGCAGCTAAAACAAGCACCTGAGCTCCTGCTGGGCGGCGGTGGTATCCAGAGTGTCCTCCAGCTCCGTCTTCAGAGCCTCCAGCTCCTCACTCAGGTCCCTCTTGAGTTTTTCAGCTTTGCTTCGACACATTTTCTCCGACTCCAGATCCTCCTGGAGCTCAGCTAGCTGGGCCTGCAGCTCTCGAACCTGCTTCAAGGCGTTGTTCTTCTGGACGGCCTCCTCATCACTCCTGGTTGGAGACACAGACGCACACGAGTCAGTTTTAAGAGTACATCATAATCATAGAAGTTAGTGTTAATCCTAGTGGAAACAATGCAAACATCTCGTTAGCTTTTAGCTTTCAGGATTTATTGAATTCTTAGTTTTTTATACCACATTAATATCTCAAATATATTTGACCTGTTTTATATTTTTTCTATTTTAGCTTAATCATAACGATCAATGGGGATATTGTGGTACTTTGGCCCATTAAATAACAGATCAAGAACAAGAACACAGAGTACATTTTTGTGCATGGTAGCTACAATCCTTTTATAACTTCTTGTAAAGAGATTAACATGAAAAAAGTTCTGTCAGAAAGTACACAATCAAATCAGACAGGAAAAAAGGTCAACTGTGTAGAAATTTGGTTGATATAAGCAACATAAGACACGGTCGCATGTCATTGTCTTTTAAAACGAATAGGAGAACGATGACAACTGGCTTCCTACAGACCTTTAAACAAGCAGCAAATCAACAATGTTCACCTCCTCTGATTTCCACAACTTCCACTACTTAGAAACTATTTACTTCAACTGCTTTCATTTTATACACATAAAATATTATGAATCTCTTTCAGGATCTCTCCTTCAACTAATACTTGAAATAAAATTTAAATCAATGAAATAATTCACATTTAAACCGACACTTTAAAGTCTTTCAGGTAACACAAAACGCACCTGTAGCTATAATAGGCATGTTGTTATTAAAAAAAACATTCAAATCACACCATTTATCAGCCATAAACTGCAAAAACAAAGAGAATCATAGAATTTTACAATTGGTCCTTGAACTACTCATCTGATGGAAACTCTTAGTAAATCAATGCCTGAAACTGCTTTATGCCGCATGTCTCATTTATAAAATATGCCTAAAATAAAGCTTTCATATTACCTAGATATGAAAAAAAGAAACAAAACTCAAAAAAACTACATTCTGTGCTCCTTGAAGTAACTGTGAGGCCTTTAATGACTATTTTAAGCAGCTGTCGTGTGATCAGACATTACAAACTTTTTGTTGTTTACACAAAGTAGATAGGAGAGAAGCATAAAAAAAAGAAATGTAAGGAGTCAAATATCTATAGGATGTAGAGTTACCATGTGTTATCAGTACTGGCAACACCTTGTAGCACTTGTAATAATGTTACGCATGCTGATTCCAGGATTTCTCAGCTGTTATAAAATAAATAACTAAAGAAATTCAGAAAGAGTGAGTATATGTAGCCGATGAAAATGTATCGGATGCAGTTGTGTAAAGCTGTATAGCCTGTCTGAAGTAGTAAAGACTGTAGTGTATTGAAAAAAGGAGGCAGGTTGGTGATCTCCTTTATTGGTGGAAATTTAGCCACCAGTGCACACAGGGTGGCAGTGTGGTGATCTGTTCACTGCTGAAGCTGCAAAATGTGTGTGTGTGTGTGTGTTTCCATCAGAGCAGGAAAACTGTGATGGAGACTGTGGATTTGTTTGCAGCTGGATGTGCAGCCAAGTAAACCTCCTGCTGGCTGCAACACTCCTGTAACATTCCCCACATATGTGGAAATAAACACTGAACGCCATTTTGATTTAGTTACACAATTAACCCAACACCGCTGCTTTGATTAAAGGCAATAATGAATCCAATATAAATGTAATGCCCCACTTTGCAAACAAAGACGACGTGATTGTTCTCAGAATAGCTGCTGAATTAAAAATGAGGCACATCAAGTTTAATGAAAGCTTAATTATCTGCGGCTGTGACTAAACAGATGATTTCTGCGTGTGAAATTAGTCAGGCAGACGTTTGCCATCGAGCCCTGCGTCTTGGATTATTGGTCTTGTGAAAAGGAGGAAACTACAGAGAGGTAAGGAGAAGATGATCTGAGATGACCTCCAGAGGAACGACCTCCGCAGCTGTTTACCTCATTTGCATGCGAGCAGATTTATGACGGCTGAACGGGGGAAGAAAATTAAATATGGCACCGAATGTGGATATTTTCCCCTACGGTGTGGAAAATCGGGATTAAGAGAGGAGTGGGATAAATTCAGAAAACATTTTGTTGCAGTGTGGGTAAGAATACTTTGATGCAGGCAAATGGAACAAAAAAAAAAGGACAATAAAACAATAAAAAACAATCTTGTTAAAAGTTCCTCCTTTGCAGTGAAATAAAAGCCTGTTTAAGCCAAGCTGTTGATTCCTTCATGTGGGGGGAAAGAAAAAAAAAACTACTGCAAAGCCCAGGACTGAGAGCATCAATCAACATCAATTTGCTTGTAATCAGACACGGCTGCCTCCGAGATGAAAGGTCTCAGCCGCCGTCGCAGAGGGAAAATGGAGCAGTGTGAAGCGGAGAGGGACTGATGCGAGTGAAAGATTGAGGAAAAAAACTGTGTATGTGTGTTGACACGGCGGCTGCAGCTGCTGAAGAGGATGATAGCTGCTTTAAGTCGGAGATCAGAGTTGCGTGTGTGTGTGTGTGTGTGAGAGAGAGTGAGTGTCTTTGTTAAAACGTCTATTTCAGGTATTGACTCTGCTGTATCACAGTGGAGTGCTGTTGTCATGGAAATGGGATGTACTGCACTGGAGAAGCGGTGTGTGAAGCTTCATATACTGAAATGAGCAACACTAACAGTATTGTTACCACACCAGTGTGGGCTTGTAGTGCTGAGAGCTCGGAGGAGTGCATCCACCTTGGAGTGGCTGTAAAAATACATTTCAGTGTGTTGTGTCCTTCAGTGAGAATCTTTTCTAATAAATGTGTGAGTGCACTGCCAGTGGAGTCTGATAGAGACGCTGGATGCTTTTCTTGAACTTGTACAAGATGAAGCTGCTTTTTGTTAAGTATGTTGCACTCCATTTTGTGCTGTATTTTGTAGCTGGGCAAAAACCACCACTGCATCACTGCATCAAGGCTCAAACTTGAAACTGAAAATGTAGATGCATGGCTCATTATGAATGGTCGGCCAGTATGGTTCTTTCATGGCAAATACTGATGCAGATTACTACTAATCAAAGAGACCGATGATCTATATTTAGAATTGGTGTAAAGATAGTTATGTAGGTTTTTTATTTCTGTTTTGCCTAAGTTTAATTAAAAGAGGGCTTTTCAACATTTATCATTCAGTGTTGATAAGTTATGACTTGTAGTGTGTAATCAGATGGCGCTGTGGGCGGGACGTTGTACAAGACCACAGATAGAGACAGGAAGCTGCATCAGAGCCAAAATAGTACATCTTTAAATGAATATACTGATAAATGGAAAAATGCTGAACATCCAAATATCTGCATCAAATCAGTAACCACTCTGCCTTCACTCTAAGTCAGCTGGGATAGGCTCCAGCCCCACTGCGACCCCAGTGAGGATTAAGCGGTGTATAGATAATAGATGGATGGATGGATGGATCAGTGACTGGTCAGTCCCTACTTATTATCATCATCAGGTGTTTTCTTGTTCCTGTCTTGAAAATGCCCAAATAATGTTTATAAGCCCAACGAATTCTCTACAGCTATCTCATCACAGTTGATGAATGGCCAATGAACAATAAATCAAACGATATTATAGATTTTGCTTCATTATTGGTAAAAAAAAAAAAAATAATATGATGTGGAATTTGTCGGTTCCCTCTAATTTGTTAAAACATCTTCTCTTTGGTTGTTTAGCTTTTGTACACTGTCAGTAGAAACTTTTCCCAGAGGATGAGGAAGGTTTCATTTGACAGGTTTAAGGTGACTTTAAATATACATATTTTGTTAAAGCTTGTTTTATATTGAGTGTAACCCCATTACCAAAGAAGCATCAAACTAAGTATTTTTTCAATGTTTACTTATTACTTGCTGCTTGGTTTACATACAGAAGCTTTTCAGAATGTTACCACGATGTCTTTAAACCTAAACGAATCTAGTGGGAGGCATAAAGAGTAAACAAATTCCCATATTTCACAAATACTCAACCAGCTCCCTGTTTATTGTTACAGATAAACGAGGAAACATTTTATTGCGCAGCGATTTTGGCTCATTTGGAGACAACAGTTGTTATAGTTCACTATCACTGCCAAAAAACTCATGTTTGATGTTCAATTTCTCAGTTTTATATGTTTTGTAGATTGTCTCTGATTTCCATTTTGACACTTGCATGTATTGTGACTGGTATTCACTCCTGTGACTGACCTGGCCAGAGCAGCCTGCAGCTCCTCCTCCTTTTTGGCCAGTTGGATTTTCAGCTCCTCTATCTGGGCCTGAAGCTCAGCAATCTGGTCCTGCAGGTCAGTTGTCTCTGCATCCAGTTTGCGTTTGGCTTTCTCCAGCTCCTGGCGCGTTTTCTCTTCCTTCTTCAAACGCTCTGAAGGGAGGCACAACCGCATGTATCATAAACACAGCTCAGAAACAAAAGGCAGACATGGCCAATGATTATTACAAAACACTTTCCTGACTAGAGTTAATATCATGAAGTAAGTGGGCCGAGACACGAGCTCCAGAGAGGTCAAATGATGCACAAACAGTTCACAGAAAGTGGCAAAACACAAACATGTAATTACAAACAGCCTGACACCACTAAGTCTAATCATATCAGCTGCTTTGCTGCTCATTAACTCATCGCACAGCTGTAAATGCTAAATTTACACAATCAAGGCTGACAGAGTCGTACCGGGTGTCCTATAACTGACCTTCGTGTTGTTCTTTTCAAACATAAAACCCTTATTGTTCCTCTTGCTGAGAGGACAGTTCATTTCAGCACATCTTCTTCACTTGACCCTGGTTTACACTTTCGACTGCTGTCACACTGCCTGTCTATCCATCTGTCCTAGTAAATGTTCTTGGATAATTCTATTTTGAGTCACCAAACGAAGCCAGTAACAGTAGCTTGCTGAGAGCCTCTCACCCTCCAGGTCAACCATCATCATCTCCTGCTTGTTCTTGACTTTGCCAAGGTTCTTTGCTTTCTCCTCCTCCTCTGTTAGCTGGGAGGTCATTTCGGCGATCCGGTCCTCCAGCAGCTTTTTCTCCTGTTGGGAAAAAACAGAGTATGGTTTACTCTGGAGGCTTATGGCACACAACTACCATATGGCGGTCAAAAGGTATAAATACCAAACGACCAAGGAAGTAATGCTGCTGAATCAAAGTTCAGTAAAATGTGACTTTTATTTGTCTTGCACTGTGTCTCTGTGTGAAACCACGGCTGTCATTTGGGAGGCATTCTGGTACATTTTTGAGCATTTAAAGTTTATAAAAATAAAAATCTATTTTGTGCTGTTGTGGTGTTCTCAGGCAGCAAGTGGTTGCCTGCAGAGAGGGAAATAATACGATTTGATTTCAACAGAGCAGGCAGAGACAACTGGTCAGAGTAAGAGCGGATCGGGTTGAGCATTATGAAATACGAATTGTTGGGGGTTCAGGTTTAGAAAAGAGGAAACGCATCAACAGAGAAACAGAACATACTTCAGAGATGTGGAATCACCGACTGTACTGACACAGGAGCTGATGTGACCGTATCTGAGTGTCCATCTCATTACCGGCAGACAACAGACAGATCAATGATGATAAACAGCAAACTTCATCAGCTTCTACGTCTGATTATTTGGTGGGGCAATAAACAATTTGCTCTGTTAATCGTGTCATAAAGCTAACCATTTCCTCTCTTTAGCTCTGTGATGAGATTACAAGGTGGATGGAAGATAGCAGCAGCCTATGGTGTCCGGGAAGAAAAAAAAAAAGCACAAATGTAAGAAGCAAGAAAAAGAGAGCGAGCCTGCTGCTCTCATGAAGGTCTTTTTCAGTCTCTTCTGTAGCTGTGTTTTGTATCGATCCAAGGCTGTGTACATTTACTGCCACAGAAGTTTACTTATTATCCTTTTGCAACATCACTGAGTCATGTGTCTTTCATTTTCACATCTATAAAATGTCTCTCTTTCCTTTGGATAATTTTTCATACTGTAGAATCCTTAGAGAGATCTATATAGCGGATGCATTAGGACACTCAGGCTGGGATAGGCTCCACAGAGAATAAACTGGTGTATAGATAATGGATGGATGGATTAAGACACTCAAATAAAAGTAAATGTAGCGCAAGGTTTAGTAAACTGGAAATAATTTTGGATGCAATCTGTTTTAAAGCCATCATCCTGGAGACAATCTAATTCAATGACATAAAATGTATTGGAAGATAGCATTTAGGCCCAAGACTATATGATTTAGATATGATATCGTCACATTTCAATTAAAAAAAAATAAAAATCACAGATGGGACAACAAGCATGTTTTTTTGTTTAAAAAAAAGGATCCTCTTCCTTTAGGTGGAGACTTGGTGAGCTGAACTCACAAAGTTTGAAACCGCTGAGTCTTAATTAAAGCAAAATCTGCTTGGAGAAAAATCTGTGTTTTAACTTCTTTAACTTGCCGACTTGCTGTGTGACCATGGCAACCACACTAGCAACACTAGTAAAAAGGGACAAACTGAGGAACTGCCCTCGATTTATGTGCTGTGTTTCTCATAATGAGCTAGAAAAGTTTTAGTAAATGTGAAAATAATTTGAAACTCTGGGACAAGAGTGAAAAAACCCCCTCATAATCAACCTAAGTGCTGTCTAACAACCTTGTGGGTTTGCCTTCTTCTTCTGTCTGAAAACTGTACTCTTGGCTGTGGGGCTCAAATGTAGTACAATTAATGAGGGGAACAAATTGCTGCTACGCCACCATATGCCTTCTCCATCACTTCACTTTTTAATGATGTCAAATTGAAGGACTTGTTCTGTTTTTGTTTGACTTGGCTGTTCCAGATCTAATCTTATCACCTTGAGGAACTTGGAGTTCTGGTCCTCCAGCAGCAGAATGTCCTCTTCCATCTTCTTGATTTTGGCCTCAGCCGTCACTTTATCCAGCTGCAGCTTCTGTCTTGCAGCTTCCTCCTCATCGAGCTGCTCCTCCAGGTCCTATGGCGAGGAAAACACGTGCAAAGATTCAGAATCTGAATCTAATGCCAAACTAAAGGCTGAAAAAGGACATTTTTGAACTAACAAAAGTTCAACATTTAAAACTCTTTAAAGACTCACGAGTGCTTCTCTAGAACATTAAATAATTATGACTAAGAAAGAACGAATCAAAGTCAAGCTTCATCAGTGTCTCTGGGGTTTGATCAGAATTGTAAGACAAGAATGTGAAGGGAGCCCTTTAAATTTAACCTCTGAAGAAACACGCCGATAAAAATACAGTCCTCTGCAGTGCCAAGCCCGTCTTTGTGTGGTAAGAAATAACTGTTTTGAATGTATGCTGCCAGTTTAGTTGGTATTCAACTGTTGTGGGGAACATTGTGTGAGGGGCATGTTAATCCAGATGGTCTATGCAGAATACAGAAAAAACATAAATGCAGAAATATCTGATGTGAAAAAACAAAACTGTTCCGACTTTGGCAGAAATCAGGGAAATAAAATATTGAAGGAAAATAGTTTTCAATGGTATGTCAGTATTCAGTTGAGGATAATTATGACTGTGCGTAACTTTTTTAAAAGGCAAGTGTAAAACAAAATGTACTTTTCAACCTTCCAAATGTAATCCTTCAAATAATTTGGAGTATGACGCACTGGATGTCAGAACGTCAAAACAAAACAAGGACAGAAGTTTGTAAGATGAACCTGGATGTGCGACTGCATCTTCTTCTTCTCGTTCTGCAGGCTCTGGTTTCTCTCCTCTTCCTCCTCCACCCTGGACTCCAGGTCATGAAGGATCTCCTCCAACTCTTGCTTCCTAGAGAGCAGACGAACCCTCATCTCTTCAGCCTCGGCGAACAGCTCCGTCTCCGCGTGGAGTTGCTCTGCTAGAATATTCTTCTCCTCGACGAGCTGAAGAGAGGAGACAGTTTGGAAAACATGCACCATGTTGTCGAATAAAAGACTCATCAAAAACAGGAAACACATATGACAGAAGGAGTAAACATAGTTATTTACTGATTTATCATATTTTAATTTGTTTAAGTTTACTTCAAGTGAAAATATTTGCTTTGCACAACATTTTACCTGCTGGTGTTTCCTCTCCATCTCCACCAGCTCGTTCTCCACCTTCAGCTGCCTCTCCTTCACCTTTACCAGCTCCTCGTCTTTGGCTTGCAGCTCCTCTTCCTGCCTGGTGACCTGCAGCAGCGGCTTCACCTGAAACAGAGAAAGAAAATCAGCCTCTACTGGTTGAATTTTTTTGTGTACCACATAGAATGAATTCACATCCTCTTTCATGGTGATACAAACAATAGCAAAAAAGCAGTAGTGACACTAAAGTCTAGACTGTTGTTTATGAGTACATGTAATGTCATATTCATGTAATAATTAAAGTAAAGATTGTCAGCAGGGCTCGGATTCTTAAATGGAGAGTATGTACATGGGAACTACTTTGGTTGTTGTCTGGGTTCTCACCTTGGTGAAGAGCCTCCACCACTGCCAGTGTCGCAGCTTTAAATAAGCTGCACAGTTCCTCTGCAGGACCTTCAGGGCACTCAGCTGCTGCTGCTTCTTAGCAAAGGCTCTAAAGTTAAGAAGATAAAGCACAGGGCACAAATCAATAGGTGTGATTCCATGTAACTGTCAAGCGAATTTGACAGAAACTTTTAAAATGTCGCCCCTTAAATTTTTTTTTAAAAAGACAAAAAGAAAATTAGGGTCGTTTCTATTCACTGTTTTAGATGGGGTTTGATTTGATAGGCTGCATAGTACGGTCAGAAGGTGGCGCTACATGCTACTTTACGTATGGCTGTAATTGCCAGAGTAGAAGAAGCTGGAAATAAAGTCCTAGCAGCGTTACAAATCACATACTTTGTCTTTTTATTTCAAGCACATACAGCTGATCCTGCAAAGTATGAACAGTTTCATGCAGTATGTATGTGACTGGGACATACTGCTTCATTCTAATGTTGCATCTTCCTTATATATCCATCGCGTTTTATGCTGTCTGGGGACCAAGACAGCTAAAGAAGTAGACACTGCTGGTCAGTTACATTAATTAAATGTTATCCAATCCATTACCCACTAACTCTCTTTTTAAAATCACAAACAACCTCAAATGAGACAAAAAAACATTTTTCATATTTGGCCCTTTTCATGAACTTTTTCTAATGTGATAGTTCAAAATGTGTAGAAATATATGGTGTGGAAACACGGATATAACCAACACAAGCCGTCACCAAAACACTGACATACTAAAACTTTTCCAGTTAATATGGCAACCCTGTAGCCAACATGGCTTTTCAGCTGCAAACTGCGTCGTCTGTCACATGGTGCTGAGCAGATAGCGTACGCTGTGTTTCTGAACAGCTGCCTGCTGCAGCTGAAAACGACATGGGCTGTGAGAGCGAACCACAACAGTAAATTTAGGAGCCAAACAGCTACACAGTGAGCAGAAGGATCTGTAAAGCTCCATAAAGCTGAGAGAAGCTGCAGATTCAAGTGACAATCTACTGCAGGTCCATGACTGTGTGAGACCCCTTTTACATTACATTACACTGCTTTCACACTCTCATTTGCTGCATTTTTATGATAAAAATATTGACTGTAGCTGCTTTAAAAGAGGAACTGAGTATGTGTCTGATTGATGACACCCTACTTGTGCCTTTTCCCTCAATGTGCTGCTTCATGTTATGTTATTACCACTAATTATTCATTTTTTTGTTTTTGTGAAAACCTGCAGCAAGTTCAAATATGACAGCATTACATAAAAAGAGAAATACTGGGAAGAGCTTTAAGTACATATATGTGACTGATACATTTGCACCTGCCAAACATCTGGATGCTTTGGATCTCAACTGCTGGATCAATATCCTTAGGTACATCTTGGCTGTCCAAATACAAGTTATATGTTCATACCGAAGACACAGTTTGAATAAAAATAAAGGGCCTCCAGAGGAGAGCTGTGAATGCCAGCACACTGAGTAGAAGTTGAAGACATGAAGCCAACAGAGGCTCTGGTTGTGTGATTGATAAAGCATATGATGTTTGATATACAAGCAATAGTGCACGGAGGTCTACAAGGAGGGACGGGATATGAAGGAGAATGCAAACTACTGAGTATAGCTGTTTTACAAACTATATCACCTACAGAGTGTGGATAGAAACTCAGACCACGACTTTATAATCTAGATATAACTTCAATGAGAAAGAGGACGTTCAGCAGCATATCCGATACTCACTTGCGTGCCAAGTATCCACGGCACACAGATTGGAAGTAGATGATGATGTCAGTGATCTTTAGGTCTCTCTCCTCCTCCAGATGAGCCAGAACACCAGTTCTGAAGAAGATCTTACTCTGACCGATACGGAACAGGTTGGGGTCCAGCTCCAGGGCTTGGATCTATGGAAGAAACAGAGAAGCTTGTTGAGAAAGAATTTGTATGGATGGTGGTAAATTCATGTTTTGTTTTAAGCAGAATTTATTTCTTGTCATGTTTGAAAAACATTTTGGCATAAAAATCAAGCACAAGGGAAGAAATTTTTTTTAAAAAAAGGAACTACTCAGTAGCTTGACAATTAGAATAAATTAACATTTTTTTTCATTTCATTCATTTAGGATAACACTATGTTAACGATAGCTGAGCTTGTTGTACAGCTGCTTTGATTTCATTCACACTTGGAGCTGTTTTTCATACATGTCGGTCAGCACAAATCAGAGACTGGCCTCAAGTAACCTTCAACATAATCATTTAATTCGAAACTATTAAGGAACAAACAAACAAAAAAATACCTCAGGAATAATTATTGTTGCAGTCCAACAGCCCAATCTGTGACTAGCTGCTATATTGTATATAAAGTGTAAAGGCACAGCTGGCTTTTCAGAGACGTCTATTAGAAACCTGCGTGTTTCTGTGCTCAGTATAAAAGGCAATGTAATGCGTCTGTGGCCCAGGTCGACACGTATCTATTGTAGCATGAATGGAACATCAAGCACATCTACTGTCCGCATCGATCATCACACGCACATGCAGGAACCATGAATTTCGCTTCCTTTGTGACACTTTATATTTCACAGCTGCAGCAGTAGTGGTTTGAAAAGAAAAATACAAAAAGAAAGAAAAACATTGCACTACCATTCTTTCACAGGCTTGTTTTCCATCCATGAATCCCTTAGGGATGGCGTTGGGCGTCAGGATCTCATATCTGTGTAGAACATAAATGCAAACTGTAAAAGAACTCCCCACTTTTCTCTTTGAAGAAATAAGTTCAAAAAGTTTCTTTCTCATCCGTCACCTCTGTCTGAACTCCTGGAAGACGATGCGGTTGGGGAAGCCCTGTCTGCAGATACGAATCCCCTCCAAGACTCCGTTACACCTGAGCTGGTCCAGAACCAGGTGAGGCTCCAGTTTACCAGCCTGAAGGAAACAAATACACCATTAAAAGAACAGAAACAGAAAGGAAACTTCTACATTTCTATGATACAATTTATGCTCCACAGAGACAAATTAGCCACATACTTATAAAGTCCATTACTGTCCACTGTTTGACACACAGCCTCTAACAAATAAAAGTACGTATTTACCCTTTTCTCATGATTGGGGATGATGCAGCGGACAAAGTTGGGGTTGGTGTTCCTCAGTGTGGCCATGAGCTTGGTGAGCGACTCTTTATAGAGCTGTCCAACTGTACGAAACATGCCTTTTTTAGTTTTGTACGTGGCACCAAACGCCGTCTCGTTCATTCCTGCTACCTGGTCCAGACCCACGATACGATCGACTGGTGAGGAGACGAGAGAGAAGCGGTTAGAACAAGAACACTTTGTGGGGAGCAGAGAGTCACTGTAGGAACAGTGGTAGCAACACGGTGGCAAAGTGCAGATGGATGTAAAAGACATTACACAGTGTTGTCAAACAACGGCACACTAGTCTGGGACTACTGCTAGCTTCTGCAAATGGAGATGAAGCGCAGAGTCTATCTATTCCTTAGCTTGTCTAGCTACATGGAGAGGTTTTTTTTATTATTTTTTTTAAATGATGAACCTACTAAACACTGACAAAGTTGAATTGCAAGAAGTGAGATGCTCTTCCCTGTGGATGCTTGATAGCAGTCACTTGAAAGCTTTTGAACATTTTACAAAATCTACTGCCAGGAAAATAATATGTTCTCAGCCTGTTAAAATTTGGCAACATCTAAGGGACTGTCTGCAAACACTGAATACACTGGTTCATAACTTATATTAAAAGCAACACTCTGCTCATTGCACATACAGAGACTCTGTTCCACTCTGCCTGTTGTCAAGAGACAACACTTGTAGACTGGAAATGTCACGAGTAGTGTCATTCGTAGCACTTTTAACAAATAGGATTAAGCTGTGTAGTGTTGCGGCTTATTTTTTGCTGCTAATATGGTGTTCTACGGAGTATTTATGACAGCAGGACGGTGTACGTGCACTTAAAATACTACAACAGGTGTTATCTTCATGAAGGAACATCACCGGGAGCAATCTCCAGTGTTTTTGTTGGGATTTTATCAGCTGAAATGGTTCTGGAGAAACAAAAAATGGCGCCTCTTTGTCATTCTCCAGCTGTGACCACATCAGCTGAACGCCAGCCTTTTCTAGGAGAATGCACACACACTTCCCAAGTTGGAAATGTGGCCTGGAAAACTGTGTTGACAGGAGTACGTTTAAAGCCACTGAGGCAAATATACAAGATTCTGTCACCAGACTGAATTTCTCTTGGGAGCCATAATCGACCTATATATTGACTACACTTTGTTATTTTCATGCGCTGGTTATATTTTTAAATGATCAGATTCCTGATAATCACAGAAAGCAATTTTGATTCAGCAGTAGCCTCGGGCATATTGTCATCGAACCTCCAATATCAAACAAAATGCTGCTCTAAACCGGTAACCAGCTGGGATCATCAGTATGTGACCAAAAGCCAAACAGACAAAACAAACGACCCTCAATAATTTTCATTCAGCATGTTATTTTAAAAAAGCACATGTTATGACCTCAGGCTGTAATCCGGCAGCAATGTTGGTAGACATAGTCTACAAACGCTTCACAAAATGACACGGCCAGTAATTTTTAACTCTCAATTACTGTGTCACTTATTATGTCCCAGCAGGTAAATTAAAGCTAAAAGTGACATACTGCTGGAATTACGCTGACGTGATACATGGCCCGCTGTCTGGACCCTCCAAGATGATTTCTGAGCTCAGAGACAAAGCCAAATACCAAGAACAACATCTGGTTTCAATTCCCTGCCACTGTGATCCTGTCTAGGAAGGAGGAAGAGAGGGAATTAATGTTATTAAATATTCTTCTCTCAAGCTTCCAAGAGCTTAATTTGTTGGTGGATGTTGATCATTGAGGAGAATAGGACTCAGAAACAGCTGCACTAGAGTCTAAATGTTTGCTTCAAGGCTACTGAACATACAAAGATCACAAGACCAACAAAAAACAGTGAAACAAATTGAAGCACAGTGGTTTGACTAAAGGGAGCAAATGACTACAGGCTACTTCGACTGATTTAGGAATTAGACACTGTGGCTTTTGGCTGAGACAGGGGAGCCATGCAGCCTGGAAGCAAATGGGAGCCACTATAGCTATGACAGACACGGCATCGGCTGAAGCATGAAACAAACAGCCAGATCTGAGCCAAAAATATACAAGCAAACTTTTCGAAGTTAACCTGCTTGGGGAGCGCTAATGTTTAGCCCCTCTAAGCACCCTGAGCAGTGTGGTTTCAAAAGCCAACACTGGTAAATTATCAGCAGTTTTTAATTTTGGCCCAGGTCTGCTACAGCACGACCCAGTCATTCACCTGCCGGCTCATCCAGACTAGTGACATTGTCATAGAATGAGGCCCTTTGAATGGTCTGAATCTCTACAACACAGAGAAAGAGAGGAGGAGGGGAGGGTGTTAATACGTTCATTTTTTTAGAAATGTATAGACCTGGGTCAACAAGGCAGACAGCTGTTGTTAGTAGGCTTGAGTGACAGACACTTTGATGTGCTTGTTAACTGGCTAAGTAACAAGTACATACACAATGAATGCTACAGGAAGTGTTACTACAATCGATTCCTTCTAGTATCTACAACAGATTTTAACGCTCAGAGATGATTAAGTGGCAGATTACCATCTTTCCACAGCTCAGCCACAAACTTGTCCGTTGACTGATGCAGGAGTGTGGCCACGTTGTCGTTCAGAGGGTCCATGTTCTTCATCAGCCACTCATCTGCCTTGTAGTCAACCTGTAACAACACAGTGACACAGTTCAGCGATATGGACTCTTTACTTTTTTTCTACCACATAACAATAACAAATATTTTTTATAACTATCCCTTCTTTTTAGAAATCTGATACAGATCAAAAGTAAACCGTTCATATGTCACATTAATAATAAAAAATGCTGTAAAGTGACGGTGCTTTCAAACAATAATACCATGAATACATCAAATCATTCTTTGATGTGATCACCCATCGCTTTTAATCCTCTGTACCCTAAAACCTACTGGCATGTTTAAAAGGCATGTTGTCTTTCAAACTAAGCTCGACCAACAAAAACCGCCTGATACAACCACCACAACAGGACCCGAGGTCGATAGCTTGACTCTTCCCCTCTTCGGTTCCCCAGTGATGGAATGAGTTACCAAACTCTGTTCCATCTGCTGACCCCCTCTCAGTCTTTAAGAAAAGACTAAAGACCCAACTCTTCACAGAACACCTTTGCACTTGACTGCCCGAAAACAAACAAACAAACATAAAAACAAAAAAACAAACAAACAAAAAAAGTCCTATTACCTCCCACACAGCCTGCTATTGGCATCAACGCCCTATCATACTTGAATTTGTTCTATGGCATTTATCTAGATAGTTTTCTCCTGACTAGATCCTTGCTTGTGTTGCATCTGCTCTCAGATGCACAGCGCTTTAGATAAAAGCATCTGCTAAATGAAATTGTAGAACTGTCGAAAAAAAAAAAAATCCCTAAAATTGATTTTGGTGACATTTAACTTCACTTATTTAGAGATCTGTGAATCACAACTTCTCATTATGTCCATGGAGAACAAAAATATAATAATGCTGATTCATCAACCCTGCAGACTTTTAAGGATTTGGATGGAGTGCATGGCTGGTGTCAGCTGACAGCTAACGGAAAAAGCACAACAGAAAAGCCAAAGATATGTATAAAGTAGTTCAGAGAAGGTGTTTCCATGATGTAGTTTGAGCTTCAGTTGTCAGTGCTCTCACAGACACAGTGCATCAGTATGTTTCAGCTGGTCACACATTGTTAAAGACAAAGTATTATGCAAGTTTATAGACTAAAAAAAAAAGGTTTGCATAATGTGTTGATTTATGTAAATCAAAAAAATGAACAAATTATCATTTTGTCCCCGTTTGCTGCATAAACTTCTGCATATGGCTGTACACAAGGTTGTTCTTTTTTGGCTTTTGCATACCTATGTTGACAACATTTGGCTTCACGGCGCTGCAGATTTTTTTCCACAGCAGACATTCTTCGAGCTGCAATCTTTAAGTTTCTAAAATATTGTGGCGTAAGACGACACAGACCACGTAATGGTAAGCAGATGTGCTACTCAGCAGGTCGCTGTGAAAGACAAACGCCGTGTTCTTTTGCATAACACCGCTGACGACTTCCAAACCCACTCCCACACAATGACATATAAATCAAACCAGGCGTCAGCATTTCCCTGAAATCTCGCCACAAGAGAACTTTGCGTCATTGTTTCATCTGACCTTTGACTGGCAGCTACTTTTCACTTGTTGATTTTTGCAGCATCGGGGATAAACGAGATCATGAGGAAAATATGAATGTAGACAGAATGAATAAACTACCCTCAAATCAAACTGAAGTCCAGGAAGAAGTAAAGGAGTCACACTTATCCTATACTCTATATGTAAGGAAATTATTCACATACTTTATAATAAACTGAAAATCACACTGAAACATCAGCTTTGTAACTGTTCTGACCTATGACTGCGTTTTACCTACATGTCTGTGTTTTTTAGAAGAGAGGTGCAACGTGCTCTAAAAACAGTCAGTTGTGATTTTTGATGAGATGAAACAAGCGCACCTTGCCGGCGTAGTGGATGATGCAGAAGTCGGCCTTATCTTTGAGCTGGCGGGGCTTCTGAAACTTGGTGTGTGTGCCCTGCTCCTGGATCAGCTTGTCTACAAAGGTCTTGTCCGTCGCCTTGGGGAACCAGCACTCCTCATCCAGCAGAGCCAACACTCCGGGAGGATTCGCCTGAAGGAATTATAACGCAGGACAGAATTTAAGGCTCCAGAGAGAGTGGACAGTAATGTGGACTGACCTACAGCAGCAAAACAACAGCTTTTATCTTCTTTCTTTTTGCTCTTTAACCCTCAGAACTTCAAAATCCTGTGGCACGTTTTAAAGGCATGTTATTTTTTTTTTTTAAAAAGCCACATTTATGTTATTTATTATTCTGCCTTTTGATGATCCTTTAGCTACTCACCTGTGAAGTTTTGCTAATCACATTTGAGCTAAAAACTGTTAGATTTCATCACTATAATTTCATTCTAAGTTTTCTATTTAAAAATTTCCCAAAAACAAACAGTTTGTAAAAACCTGATTCTGTAAAAAGCAAAAAAAAAATGCGGCGCTACTCGTCGCAACCATGAAGCCATTAGTGACTCAGCACCGACTAATAGTCCCATGATAAAAATTCTGTGACTTTATCCATGAATTGAACTGTGCTGCAGGATGTGTTTACACCAAGCAGATAGGGAAAAAGCCTGCAGTTCATTTTAGTACTTTTGTAATTTGTTCCTTTTTTCAATAAATTATGATGTTATAAGATTGGTCTACTGCACAAAAGACCTTTTAGAGCTCTTGCCACTTCTGGCCACGGTTTTGCTATTTGCAGTTTAATAGATAAAAGTGTCTTACACACCTTTGAAGGTATTTATATCTTTACAGCTTTCTCAATAAGGCAACAAAATAATAAGCTTCACAACAAAAGACAAAAGCAAGACATGAACAACTTTTCTTTTACATTGTAATCAGAGAAAAAGTGTTAAAAAAAAAAAGTAGTATTAATTGCGTAAAAGTTTGCCAGTATAGCTAAATATGTCAAGCATTAATGGAAGGTAGGAAGTCAGTACGTTTTCAAAAGCTTAATTTATATCATTAGTAGCTTGTTGTTCTCACTAACCGGCCTCTCGATGAGGTCGATGCAGGGCTGCAGGTCGAGGCCGAAGTCGATGAAGCTCCACTCGATGCCCTCCCTCTGGTACTCCTCCTGCTCCAGGATGAACATGGTGTGGTTGAAGAGCTGCTGCAGCTTCTCGTTGGTGTAGTTGATGCACAGCTGCTCAAATGAGTTCAGCTGCAGGAGGAGAAAAGTAATACAAACAAGAACAGCACTGTCACTGGAGGTACCCACAAATGACAAGAAATACAAGTATACAGGTAGCTTTCTGTGAAGATTCAAAAACAGAGAATTCAAATACAAACCTGGAAAATCTCAAAACCAGCAATGTCCAGAATACCGATGAAGGAGGCACCCTGTCGTTTGGTTCTGTCCAGAGCTTTGTTAATGCGATGGACCAGCCAGCGGAACAGACGCTCGTATGTTGCTTTGGCCAGAGCTTCAACGGCAAAGTCGGCCTGGAGGGAGGCAGAGAAGAGACGAGAGAAGAGTGTGAAACGAACGATGTGACAGTACAGGAACAGGCCTGATCAGAGTACGAGAAACAAAGAAAACAAAGATGTGTGAGATGTGACAGAGACATAAAGTACATATAAGACACGGGTTATATCCATACACAGACTGCGTACTGTGAATATTCTAAATGCTCCCTGAATCGAATCTGCTTGTTTTTTTGTGTTTCACCTCTTCTGCAAGTGTATACAGCGACTGATTTCTATGCAATGATGCAGGTCTGATGAGAGAGGGGTGGTTGGGAGGGCGATGGATAGGCAAGTAGGCTGTGATTGGATGTTTACCAAAGTCCACCTTATGCCTCATATTTGCATTCTCTCCTCATGTTTTTATGTAACCAGGTTTGTACATTCAACTTAACCAACATAGGGTTTTGCAATAAGGATTTACGAATATCATGTCAATCCAAAACTTAGAAACGCTCCAAATGCTCGTTATGAAACACTGTCTATGCAGAAACTGAAGCTGAATTTTACTACCAGAGCTCTGGATGCCCATGATAACTCTTCCATCTTTACAACTGTATTACCCCACTAACGAGCTGGCAAAAGACTAAAGAGGAAACACACTCTGTTAGTCAGTATATTTAAACAACAACATCACACACAGCAAACTGACCTGCTCTTTAGTCTGTGCTTTCTGGACATAGTCTCTGCCCACTTTGATCCTTGGCGACAGGATGGCTCTGGTAAACTCCATTACATTCATACCCAGCAGATGACACAGCTTCTGAGCGGCTGGGTAGTGGAAAAAGCACACAAGGGCAATAAGTTAATTTAAATCAGACTAAAATGAAGGCACAGTAGGAGTTTTCAAACCATATGATTGATTTACACCTGCAGGTGTAACTGTTCTATCAAGACTGAAAATAAGACAGCAGTGACTAAATGTGCAGAAACTATAGTTTGTTTTTCCAAGAGTGATTTAATAGAAATGAGGATATTTCCCAGCATTACTCTGAATGCAATGTGACGTCTAGATTATTTAACTAAAAATGATATTATATAAGCAGGAGTCATGTATCACTGTCACCAATGCTAGGCCAACAACTCCCTTCACTGACTAATATTAAGATTGAACACAGTTTTCATAATAAATGTGACAGGGGAAAATGTCATATTTCACATGGCTGGAGTTGGTGGAAAAGTAGAAAAAGCAGGATCTGGTCTGGATCAGCGAATTCTCACTACTTACACACACGTGTCAGTCCTGCTTGCTTGCTGTAGCATCTGAGAATATCTGGCTGAGCTGTGGCATTGGCATTTGTCTCATTCTTGCTCCCTGTCTCTCCCTTTAAAAGGCCAAATGTGCAGTGCCACATGTGGAGGAACTAGAAGCCTGTGCCCTATTTCCTTCAGGAGTAAATCCTCACAATGATGTGGCTTAATGGCAAGTTGACAAGGCTCAGGGGGTGAAAAGATATAAATCAGCAGTGCCTCTGTACTGTGGATGAGGTGCACAGCGTGAGGGAGGGAAACAGTGGAGGGGAGCAGCTGAAGTATATATTAGAAGGGGAAAAGGAGGAGTACAGTGTCTTGACCTGTGGGCTGCTGAGGTTATAAAACAGATGCACAAGAAGATGCTGGGTGTAAGTAATTCTAGAAAACCTACCAGTATTATCGGGCATCGAGGCTTGGTCAGTGTTCCTCTCCTTCTTGAAGATAATGTTACCAAACTGAAGCACGGAGGACACGACCTTCAACATGGCTGCAAATATCAGAATCCAGAGAAAACAACATTAGTACAGGAACATATTGTTTTCAACTCATATGGCCGCGTTTAAGCAGTCAAACTGACAAACATGAGGCCGTTACATGGTTATAAAGATACAGAAGCCAAAATAACTATGCAGCATATTTAAACAGGACTCACCCAACAGTCACTAATTTAATCATTTTGAATACATTCGTAAATTAATCCAATTAACTGTGATTTGGTGTGATCAGCAATCTGCACCTATCAATTAAAAACCACACCTGACTGTTAGCATGAAGAGGGGGGTTAATATTTGGTAGCACAACAATGTAAAAGGAGAAGACATATGTTTGTCAACAAATGTTTACAATTGCAAAAGAGAATGCTTGTAGACTGATAAATTCATTTTTTCCCTGACCTGAGCGAGGGAAGACAGTTACCCTTTACAGTGTCGCATGCACTAATGGTAGTTACCCAGTTTTCGAGCAATTTCCTCAGATCTCTTTCTGAGAAATGTCATATTACAGAATTGAACTGAGAAAAGCTTCTCTTTCACTGAAACTACTTTGAACCAAACAATCTCCGTACCAAAGACTGTGATCGTTGCTTGGACGATTCCACCAGTTTGTACACCAGGCAGGGCATTTAAAGAATGAGTCAAAGCAACCTATTTGAGAAACTGAGTGTATATTTAATGCTGGTGTTCCAGAAATCATACCCAGAATCTCCTCGTGGCCGAAGCTCATGATGTGCATGGCTTCCATGGTCTCATGGAAGTTGTCTTTGTCCTGCTGGCCTGGGATTGGGATGTTGCCGTTGGACAGGAAACGGTAGTTGTTAAATCCTTCCAAAAGCAGATCCGCTGTGGAGAGAAGAATGGAAAAAACATTTAAAACCATGGTTCAGATGTGACTATTCCCCCAAAAGCTAAGAATTCATGTGGAAAGACAGGGGGACTGGCTTTTTGTTGCAGTAGACAGACACACACTAAATGACACGGCTACATGGTTTTTCATGACATTACAAATGGAAAGACAAAATCGCTGACTTTTGATGACCATAATGCAAATTGTTAAAAATCAATTATGTGCTGTGTAATGTCATAAATTATACATTTGCTTTGTACAGTTCTACTGTCACAAGTCATCTAAGGTCTAGAGTTATGATTTACCCAGAGGGTCTAACAGTCTACTCACATTTGAGGTGCTCTCCAGCTCCAGCCAGCAGCTGATAAAAAATGTGGAAGGTGCGCTCATCTTTGGCTTGACGGATAGCTCTGGATTTCTCCAGTAAGTCTGACGCAGAGCAGTCAAGAAAAGCAAATCTATTCGTTGGGTCAGTATGGCAAATGTTAAACCAGACAAGTGATGTCTGAGAGTGGCCGGAATGAGTCGCCAAAACTAAATGACTCTGTTTTTGTAATAAAAGTCCATACAATCATAAACAACAACAAAAATATATTACATACATGTTCAATGTACACATGCCAAATTGACTGAGATCACAGAAAAAAAAATGTTTTGTTTTCTTTTTTTAAAAAAACAAATATCTCAGCTACAGTGACTGGACCGTTCTAGTTAATCATTTTAAAACAGGATACAGGTTTCAATATTGGCTCCGACAATGTATCCGGTGACATCAAAGTTAATCCGGATGAATTTCCCCTGCAGAGATTAACAGAAAGATGAGTGTTCAGGAAGCGCACCAGACAAGATAAAAAGCAACCAATCGCCAACAGAATGACTGTGTTCTAACAAACACTGAAGTCTACTGACAACAACAACCTGCTAAGTGTGACGGTTACAGACTAATGTACTGAGAGTCAGTATGGATCCTTTATAAACGTAAACAACGGTGCAGATCATTACAGGGCTGACTAGTATGTTTTATCCAAAACAAAGCAATATTTACTTCTGATCATGTTTTCATTGATACTAAATGGAAACTATTGATAATATATTATACTAATGAAATCTAATTACCAAAATAGTCCCACAGTTTGACAAACGAATATGCCTTATGCCTATGAATATGCCTATGAAGCACTTAAGCCAAGACACATCCCTCCTGTCCTACATCACTGTTAACAAGAGCTGCCTCCAGTCTGAGGGGCTCCAGTGAATCAGAGGCATCTTTAATGACTAGCAGGCACCAGTCTCTGGCTAAACCGCCTCTGTATAATAGCTTACAGTAACAGAGGGATGATCGAATTGCTTTTAAGATGCAAATGCCTTTTGCTGAAATCTGATTTAAATGCCAAATGAAGTTCAGCGAAGGCAGCGCTGTGACAGAGGAGGCTGTCATGGAACTCGTCACTTACGAAGCGTGACGAGTTGTCGTTTTTCACAGTCTTTGCGTTCCCAAAAGATTCCAGGATGGGGTTGGCCTGTAGCAGCTGACGTTCCAATTCACCCTAAAAACCAAATAAAACAAAACAAAAACCCAGAGAGGTGTTAAAGGAGGTCCTTTGTCACCGTGTAAAGAGTTAAGACCAACAAACAAAAAATTATGAGATATTGTGAGTTTCACTGACGACTGGAAAAACAAACATGAGCATGCAAAGACAGTGCAAGACTTGTGAAGTGGTTTTATACAGAGAGGTTCCACAGAGATTATCCCAATGAAGGTAAACTGAACAAACAAAGCCAGAGAGAAGATGACCACAAGAGTGACAGTCACACGGTTTAAACTAAGTGTAAGCAGAAAGTAGAAATGAGTATTTGATGGTGGAGAAAGGCCAAAAGTCTATAGAAAAGTATTTAAACATCTTTTCCAATCAAGCATTCACACAAAGACTAAATCTCCTGACAGATAATGCCTGATTTGGTACAATGTAAGTAATCTACTAACAACTAAAAATGCTTGTAAACCAGGCACACACCTAACAGCAGTATTTGGAGAATAATGTATAATAATAATTATTAATAGGGATTAAGCAGACCAATCTTGATAATAAAGTTAACTTGCGTTCAGTTTTGTGTTGAACAATGTTTTGAATGCAGTGTTTTTTTAGTTGTTCTGTCGCTGCTCACACCGTCTTGAGAGTTTGAAGATTTCCCAATTCCAAACCGCAGGTTAATTTCAACTTTCTCTGGGAACAATGTGGTGAACTGTGCATCCCAAAGAGCTTTTCACTAACCGATGCGAGACAGTGTGACCACGCCATCTACTAAGAGGTGACGTTTTTATGTGACAGGACTCAAGTGAGCAGTAAAAAAAAGAAAAACCTTCTTCCCTTCTCTAGTTTGTAAAGATGTACCCAAAAGGTCTTCATGTCATCCCTAAATCATCAAAGAAATCATTGTTTGTAATTAAAATAAACATTTAATGTGAAGTTTTGCTTTTGTAAAACCAGCAATTCACCAACTAGGACAACATTTTAAAGGTACATACTTATAGTAAGTTTCACGGACCCACTACTTGGCAGTGGGCTTTTGGGATTTTTGTATTTTTTGAAGCACATCGATCTTCCACAACACAGTTAATTCCATTTGCAGAAATTCAATCTTTTCAGGTTTAAGCTACAAATAAAAAATGATCCTGAACTGAACCCTCTCCAGGCAGACTGAGGATTAATGACTGATGCATCAAGGTGTTCGGTAGTTACTGAAAAAACAATCTGGGGAATTTTATCTTCCTTCTGTGACAAAAGCAAGAAAGTCGATCTATCATGTCAGGTTCAGACCTCACAACAGAGACAGTTTGGCGTATTTTTGTCGAGCAGGACACTTGGATAAATACATAAATGACTTATGCAGATGTTTAGACAGGTGTTTCCACTATGCTTCAATCTAAGCCACATTGAGGGCTTCGTCATGACCAGAGAATCCAAAATGGCTGAGAGGAAAACAATTTCTCCTGCGCCGTTATTTCTCTTCTTGTGGCCGACAGGAATATTTTCCCATTACGACAAAAATAGCTGCGCACACTCAAGGTTTTGCGTAGGACATTTTCCACCAAGGGGAACTGAGGAATCTGCATTGCGCTCAGGATGTGAGACATGTAATGTGATCTTTGGCCAAAGAGCATGATGGGCTGCTTTTAATTGAGTTTTTGAGCAGCTGGAATGAAGCAGGGCTGAACTGGATAAACCAGGCGCTTCTCCATCTGAGCAGCGGTGCAGCCCACAGAGGGCAGAGGATTCAAACCAAAAGCCTTTGTTTCTACATAAACACAGGCCTGTGGTGCAGCTTGGTAGTTAAAATTGTTCATTGGCAATCTCTACTCATCTGTGTGGTCTGTTGTGCGCACACAAACAAAGGGCAGATTACAAACACCAGTGGGTGTCCAATGGCAGCATTAGGAGTTGACCCACATTCCTGTTGCAAAGTGAGCATGTCAGACATCTGACAGCCAACAGGACTGGCTCCTCCACTTGAGATGGCCAATTGTTGTGTAGCTGTGATAAAATGGAAGCAATCTGAGAGGCTTCGGAACTACTGGGACACACACTATCAGCCAGCACCACAAGAAACACCCCCTTCTTTTTTTAAACTAAAAAAAGATCCCTCATCACCTCCATCACAGTATTTATTTTTCCTACCAAACAGCTACAAGTTCGTCTCAGTACAGGCTGTTTGGCTTCAGAGCAGCACTTCAGGACAGATTTAGTGCAGTCCAAGAGGATCAGTCACAAATGTCCCAATAAATCTTCTGAGCCAGAGGCCAGTTGTGGATGTGCACACACTGTTCAACATCTGCTTCAGAGGTCACAAGGCCAGACAAATATTACAAGTCTCTCTTTCCACCAGCGAAAAAAACGAGAACACTGGACAGGAACAAGCCCATGTGGAGAACTCATTTGGAACAGATTCTTAGGAAGAAAAGAGGTCACAAGCAGTCCCGCGTCGGCCACTAGGTCAAGTGATTAAGACGAGCTGACTTGAAAACCAGCAAACCACTTTAATCATATTTAGTGTAAATGTAGGCTAAATATCTTGGGGGCAACTGTCTAGCTTTTTACTTATATACTGTAAACATTAGGATACATAAAATCCAGCAAATGGGAGCATTTAGGGTAGTAAAAAGAGCTTGGGGATTTCATCTAGCTTATCCTTTATGACGTCCTTTTATGTGCTCATATGAGACGGCAGTGTCAATATCTTAATAAATGGAAGGAAAGTTGCTGATTTTTTATATTAAAATTGCTGAGAGGTTGAGTTTACACTGACCAAGCGATAAACTCTGGGATAACATCAAGAAGATTTGAGGTTTGAGCCAAAACAAAAGAAGTGTGTGACTGTATTTTATTTTTTACTATTTAAACCAAAAACACAGACCTATAGTTTAATCAGAAAATCAGAATGTCAATGTAGGTGCAAAAGAAAAATTTCAGTTTGATATTTTTCTCAAATTGTTCAGCCCTTGTCAGCAGATAGTTGACTTCTATCTAAGAAGAAGTTCTCAGATTGTAAGAAATGCAAATCGTAAACGACTGAAAGAAGCAAATGTTATTAAATTAGTGAGGACGAAAAGTAAAGATCATGCAATGCAAAGGATAAAAACAAAAATACAGCAGACGAATTAAGGCGGATGGAAAGCATCTACTGCCCAACTTAGGTTAATGATAAAGCGCTAATAGTTATTTTATCTAGTAGGTGGCAACAGAGTGGGTAAAGCACCCCTTTTATATTGTCAGTGAGGTGAGAGAGGTGAGAAACTACATACTACTCACATAAAACAGGGGTCCACTCTGTAGGACATGGGGAGATTCAATTGTTAAATAAATAGAAAATATTTAAAATAATAAACTGCAGTAATGTCTTGGATACAAGTGAACCTTTAGCTAAAGCAGAACATTTCTACAATGACGCATTAACATCTATGCACAATCTACAGCAGTCTATGAATGGAATTAGCAGCAGTTGTTATTATAAATACCTCAGTGGTCTGTTATCCTGGAACCTCAGGACCCAGAGTACTGCTAAGTTCTGGGGTAATTTATCACCCTGCAACTCAGGTATACTGTAATTCTGTGGCTTATTAGAGGACTACATGGACTACCAGCAGGGCTCTGGGTCCTGAACACCAGGACAGACAATCACTTCAGTCCTAGAGGTAAATTTGCTAATCTTAACTTTCTACAGCGATATGCTTGATACTTTTGAACCAGAACGGTGGAGTCACCAGCTCTACCTCAACAGTCAAAAGCACAAATATAGTATCACACATGTAATCATGACAGGACTGTAAACTTTTAACTGACACATGAACTACAAGTAGCATCTCAATAACATTTAACAGCAATAAAAATGACAATCAAGGCTCAACGTGTGGCTACCACAACAAATACACATACAGCATGCATGTCATTACGTTTCACAGTGTAAACCACAATAATCGCAAGCAAGTTTACAGTATAGCACAT
Organism: Stegastes partitus; assembly: GCF_000690725.1. NCBI lineage: Eukaryota > Metazoa > Chordata > Actinopteri > Pomacentridae > Stegastes > Stegastes partitus. The sequence continues at coordinate 165,184 of NW_007579702.1, read as the reverse complement.
GTGAACAAACACAAGAAACAGTCTGAATAATCATGCCATTATTAAAGTTTACTTACAACTGCATTTTGTGCCTGGCAGAGAAAGACAAAGTAGATGCTAAATATGCTGTTTTCAGTTATAACACCAGGCATTTGAACTATTCACTGACATGATTTGATGAGCCCTCAGAGGGCAAACAGATATTTTATCAGCCTAGAAAAAATCATTTGGTTTGAAAGGACAATGTTAGTGTAGCATGCACATGAACATGGTGTGTAATAGAGCATAAAAACTTGCCTGTAGTTTCACTGGTTTAGGTGATTCTGGCTGTTGTTACAAATAAACAAATGCAAATTGTTAGATTGTGCACACACACACACACACACACACACACATCCGATGCACAAAGCAATGGCGCCCAGTGCAGGTGTTCGGTACATCATCACTTGCAGCCCACAACAATCCCACAAGCTTTAATTAGTAGCTTTAATTCTCTATATACTGAACTACGGGGCGCCAAAAAAATCCAAAAATAACACATTTTTACAGGCTTATTTCGTCAAAGGCCTAAAACAGGCATTGCTAGTTTAAAATAAAGTAATAAGAAAAAGATGAGAATTGTAAAGTTTGACAGAATACTCACAGGAATGTTGTGGTCTTTTCTGCCTTTGTGGGAGGAGGCAACGTGTGCCAGGTACTGAATCACCTTTTTCGTGTTTTCCGTCTTGCCAGCTCCTGACTCACCTCTGCAAGGCACGAGAAGACAAAAAAAAAAGAGGTATCTTCAGGATAGTGGGACACTAATGTCTTCACATCAATAACCTACTCAGTGGATCAATAAATCCTAGTAGAACTGTTTTCCTTTTCAGATTTTCAGCTGTAAGCGTGGGGTTAAAAAGCTGGACAGAACACTACGACTGCCCTATTTTCCACTACAAATGCACAAATATAATCTCAAACCAAACACTGGTACACATCTAATCATGTGTATCCTTCCCTGCACTATATTTTTCAGCATTTGTCGGTCCAGTTTAGCAGCTGTGGTCGCTGGCGTGCTTTGCACTGCTGTGTCATACGGTGACCGTGGCACAGAAAAACAGGAATGAGATTTTCGAGCCACCTTCAAGCCATGCAAAAACTTTGGGGGATCAGTTTAGATTTAGAGCATACCTGAGGTTTTACAGTACGTGCTAATTTGCATACACCAAGTATGCACAAAATATTGTTTTGCTTTCAGACTGTGTGAATGTGATGTGGCTCAGAGAACTAACCGACAGAGCGGTGTGGAAGTGCTGTCAATTTTGTCAGCCACTGTGAACAGAGGGTAATCAGGGAGGGATTGCGTCAGTGTGTCTGTTGTCGGCCTTGGACTGCCGGGTGTTACATTCCTCAGCTCCTCCATTTCAGATATTCATATAAACAGGGAGTGCTGACCTAATCAGTACTTGTGAGGTTCACACAGCTTGATTTTGCACGGTGACTGTGTATATCGGTACCAAAGCCCTAAACAATGAGCGCTGGTTACAGTACAGCTTAATGTCTGTTACCATGCAAACATGTAAGAAATGTGTCAGCTCAACTCTGCAGGGTATAACTTTGTATTCTACATCACAACAACCATTCAAATATGTGCAAAAATGAGGTATCTTAACTGTAAAGATCAAATTCCCAAAATGTGTACCATTTAATAAAATGAACATTATGCTACTTCAGTGAAGGGTGTTTAATTGTAAAATGAAGTGTAATTTTATGGCATCCCACAACAGCCTTAGTAATCTAGGCTATTGTTGCCCGCTTCACAAAAGCAGAATATAGTAGCTCATAAAGTAGTAAAGCATATTTATGACACCATCCGAGGAGGAATGTGTGGGAGCCTTTTGGATTTGGTATAGCAGACAGAAAATTGTGGATAAAAGCTCGGCTAAATAAAGGCTTAGTGAAACACCACCGCCTCACACCGTGGCTACACTAATGTATGGGCATTGTTCGAGAAGCAGTTACTGCAATACTGCATCTCCACAATAATCAATAAAACTGGCCACAGCAGGCCTGAGAGCAGTGAGTAAACGGTGCAAATGTGTCTGCAAATGAAAGAAATAAACCAAATAAAGCGAGGTGTGTTTTACACAGAAATAGGTCATAAAGTGTCCACGTATTTTTTAAATTAAACTCTTCATAAAGGAAAATAATAACTTGTATCAAGCCAGGTTTTCATCCCCCCTGTGGGACTTTATTATTCCTGTATCACCTAAGTTACTTTGTCCCTTATATTGTCTACTGTAGGGCTGCACAATATTGGAAAAAAACAACACTGGAATATTTTTTTTGTGTGCGATATTTATTACAACATAAAAAAATAGAGAGATGAGTAGAATAACTCAAAAGATGTTTCATCCTAGAATGAATAACAAAGCTGGAATAATGTAATGTTGCTCTCTAACGCTCATAAGTCGGTGGAGATGCCATAAATGAAGGAAACAACGTAAATTCGCCATTTTTTCCTCCGTTGTTTCATTTGTCTGAGGTTGCATAAGAAAGAATCTACATGACAGTCTACTTCAGGAATGTATTAGTGGTGGCAGTAAATGAAAGGGAATTATTTTGTAAAGTGTGCAAGTTATTTTGACCATCTGTGTGTATTTAGATGGGACAAACTAACACGTATGCCTTGTCAGTCACGCTGCCTGAGAAACAGAGCTGTTGCATGGCTTATGTCCTGATACTGTCTCTGGCATTTTCTTTGGCTACATTCCTGTCATCTGGAGACACTTGTCACTGAAATGATGCCAGAGGGCTGTGTAGCAGAAATGTCAGGCATTTCTCAGACCCACATTTCTCACTTTTCTCTTCAGTCGTTATAGTCTGGTCAGTGTCGCCCTGACACTCGCTTTAAAATAACTGTCATGACCCCGGGGCAGCTGGTCCACCTTCACTGCCCCTATGAACTTTGGTAATTACCAGTAAAAGCTTTGCCACTTTCAATTTCTTTGAATTCAAACAAGAAAAGCCGGAGATAAACATACTGCAGTGCATTATTTCTTTGTCTTCAGCAAAGATAATTAACAGGAAATGAGGCATTAATGTGGCCCGGATCACTCGGTTCATGTAGCAGAAGATAACAAGTGCCGCTGAATCAATCAAGCACAAATCTAGCAGTAGATGAAGTTTACTCACGTGCAAAGAATGGATTGGTCCTCTCGATCTGTGGAGGAGAAAAAGGAAGGAGAAGAGAAAACAAATTGATCAGTACATTATTCTAAAATGGTTCCTTCCTCCTAAAATGCAATCTTTGTTGTAACTAGGCAGGCCTTTTGAGTTTAAACTTCTGAAATGGTGGGAAAGGCATATTATTTAAAAAATTATTAAAATTGCACCATTTATCACAACAAGAAACAATAAAAACTAAAAAAGTAATTGATAGACTTTCAACTTTCTGACAGTCCTTAAACTAATCATATGAGACTTAAGGTTTTATTGGAAAACACAAGAAAATCTAAGTCAAAGTTGGTATATTTCATCCAAATCAATTTAATATACATGTCTCATCGTTCCTATACAGAGACAAGGATGGAAACAAATAAAAACTGTAAGAAGTAAAATATCTTTAGTATGTGGAGCCACCATTTTTTTACAGCACTGGTAAGAATTCCAGGTTTTTACCATTTGTGTATGTAAAATAATCAAAGAAATTCAACTTTGTTTCCAAGCGTACCCTGACAAAGATAGCAATCAAAGTCATATAAAGACAAAAAGAACATATTAATAGAACAGCCTGTATAGCAAGAAACACTAAAACTGGTCAAATTTGTGCAATATCTGTGCTCAAATCTAAATTAAAGTATCGTGTGTTTTCCACTTGGTGATCAGTCAACGGACTGAGTAGAGTAGAAGTGGGCCCCCCTTTTTACAGCTAAATAGGGAGATTCCCAAGTTCCAGTGGATGTGTTTCATGGCTAAATTAGCTGCCAGATTTGAATGACATTCATGAAGCTTGAACAGTAGGTTAGTCATCCACTGGGGATATACTGGGTGTAGAGTGTTATGATGGGGATCTATAGGAATGTCAAGCACAAAACGTGCTTGATTGAACATAGCATCAATCACTTACAGCATAACAAACACGACCCAGTTCTTTTTCTGTCTAAAAATATCAACGTGCACAGCGCTGAAGTCAATTTGCACTTTGTGATCACGTGGCAATAAGATCCGACAGTTAACGTGCCTCCATAAATCTCCAGGGTATTCCCGTCTAGAGTGTCTTGCGCGCTCTTCAGAGTGAGACAGATCAGTCATCTCGAGGCTATATGGAGGAAATTAACGGCGATGATGTCATGGGAAAACAGCACTTTGTCTTCCCATCAATGCCCCCACAGGGAAAGGGCCTCCTGTCAAGTCGCATGGTTGGCTGAGCAGCAAGAAGTCCAGGGATTAGATAAAAGTCACCAGACTCTCTTCATTCTGCACTCTATTGACTTTATGCTGCACTGTTTATTCACTACTTAAACGCTTTCCCTGAAAAAAGCAACTGAAGCACAACTGAGGAAATACTGGGATCAGGATTATTTATTTACCAGTTTTATTGCACATTGATTTTTTCAAATATGAAATTCAGGTCATCTTAAAAATGGTCTCCAAATATTGTAGATTTATCCTTAAATAAAAAATGCAGCTAGCTTTAAATGTCTTATAATAACGAAAACATGTTGAAAGAAGAATCTATGATTGGTTTAACAGTTTAGGATATATTGTGCACCAACCTAATGTCACTCTAAGACAGTTTCTTGTATATCTTGATGAGCAAAAGCCTGCTCAGTAAGGGGCCTAGTCTTAGAGGCCATTAATACTGCAACTGAACTGCACAGTCTGCGTGTTTGTTAATGGAAGATTTACTTCTGACTGGTGATTAGCAAGCTGATGCATTAGTGGATTGACTAAGGAGACGTGATCCATCAATAGCTCAGGGAAAGACGTTTCATTTTGTTAAGCTAAAATACAACTGTGTCACTGAAAAAGTCCACTCTAACATTCATCTGTTTCCAAAGATGGGTTTTTTAAAATTTAATTCAGCAGCTCATAAATACCCTGAAAAAAACATCATGCACTGAGCAAATGGTTGCAGGTCAAATAAGATGTACAACAGGTGTAAATGTGAAACACTGATAAAATATTGTGTCTCGTAAAAAAGAGAGAACAGATCATTTGTCTGATTGTTTATTAAAATTGACCCACTGATTAAAGGTGAAGTATGTCATTATAATCCAACACACTTTTTGTCAAATTCAGTGGTATCTCTTCACAGTCCACTACATGTGCAAAAGCTAAAAAAAAAATCTGTTTGTACACTACTGGGAAACAAACAAAGTGTCTTGGACCAATCCACTACTCCAGGATGTACAGAAGAAAAAGATAGGGGGAGAAGAGATGAGGTATGAGGGCAGCAGCAAATCTGGCACATGCTAACTATCTGATACACTAATATAAACAATCCTTCTCCAGGATCACCACCCTTAAACCTATAAACTCACCTTTGTTCATCCAAATTACATATCTACAAGCATTTTCATTAAAAATAATCCATTACGGCTTTAAAATGGCTTGTAATACTGCACCTCTGGTTTCTTTATGATGTACAGATGTATGTGGAGATCTATTAAGTCCCCACCTTTATCTCCATCCAACCCTCTGTTGCAGCTCAAGCACACCAGCTCACCTTTATCTCCACTCAAATGCTTCAAAACTACTCAATGCTACACAAGTTGCGCATAGTCAGAAATTGATTTTGAGGAAGAATGTTAAGCCTTGTAAGCTGATGGTATTGGTTCTTTGGGTTTGTCACATATGAAACCATGTGGCATCAGCACTCTGAAGCTTTAAGGAGGAAATGCTCATTCCCTGTGTTGGCTGCTTAGTTGGCCCATGATATGTCTTCCAGTATATAAAAAAACACCATATGGGCATGCTAACAAGGTAAAAAACTAGATTTTTACCGGAGGGCGCCTTTAACCATGCAAAGGAGCAGAGTGCAGCAGAAGGTAGTGCAGAATACTAATAATCCAATCGGCTACGCTCTAATTTAGTTTAGCATGGTTCGTCTAGTGGCACCCCGATCTGCCAGTCACCATGAAGGAGGAAAAAGGACACTCATTCTGTATTCAAAATTTTAAAACATTCAAAGGTATACACTCTAAGCCAGTGGCCAACCTGCAGGTCAGGAATCTAGCAGCGAGTCCCAAAATGCATTTTAAATGGAAAAAAATACTGAAATTTGATTTATCGTTTTCTAATATTTCTGTAGTGGAATACTGGTTAAAAGCTGATGTACGTACTGTGGGAGATCATGCTGTGAATATGTCAACTGATTTTGTACATGTGTCGTCCTAGGCTGGACTGTGCTGCCAGAGGTGAAGGTTTCCTAAAGTGCTGACTGTGTTCCTTTGGGATAAACCGATGGAAGGTTATCTGACAGAGGACACAGCTGGATGGCTCATCAAGGACAACTTGGGTTTCCTGGCTTACACCAGAAATTTCCAGCAGTTATGCACTGTAACAAGGAGGATTGTCCTCACACACACATGCACGAAAGCTGGGCTGATCCTTCCGAATCTCTCATGGCATGACGTCAACTGCAACGCTGCGTATGTCAGCACACATGCGAGCACAATCCCCCTTTAGCCCCTACCTATGTCACATCTCTCTTTACATTCACATCCCTATCTGAATTAAACACGAGAACAGCAACCCCGTCACAAAGCCAGTGTCTCCTTTATCAGGCCAGCTGCAGACACACAGGAAAGATATGATCCAGTCACTGTGAGGCTGTTCACTTCCACTCACCAACCTACCATTTGTGCTGAAACCTTAACAACCTCTTCAGACTGAAAAGCGCTGATTACTGGCAGAGACTGTGTGTCTGAGTAGATGAGAACTACCATAACAGGGACGGTTATTTCCATGGCATTACTTAATGGTCATAAGAACTCTTTTGTGGGTTTCGCATGATTGGCAATGCTCTTGCCAACTTCACATGACTCCATTATGTTGGAGGGAAGTGCAGACTTCCCCGAGGATATGTAATATTATTAGCCGACGTGAAAGCTTTTCCAGTACTTTATTAAGATATTCAGAAGGGCCGTAGGCTTATTAGATCATGCAAATAGCATGATGATATTACAAAAGTGCAACAGATGACACAGATATTTAGACCCTTGATAGAAAAGGTCTGCGTTAATGGCCTTAGAAATAGGGTGACAGTGAAAAATTTGAGGATGTCTTGCAGCTTTGACATAAGCACAGTAACTCTGCATGTGGTGTTTGTCCCTGTAAGCAGAGGGGGGAATAGGGGGAGTTGATCTCAGCTCCCGACAGTGAGCTCATTGTGAGCCTGTGGCACTCTGGGCTTGGGCCAGTGTCTACCACTGATGGCTAATGCCTGTATTTAGGAGTGGCAATGAAGTGCAAACACTCACCTCAGAGACCAGTCCTGCACGCTGATCAAGTTGTTACCAAAGTGTCAAAGTGGAACAAAAACCTCCACAAAGCGACAGTGATGTAAGTAGGGAAACACATCGGCTGAATGTTCAAGGTGATAGAGACCAACGGGCAAGCACTTTGCGGTCTCATTAACGGGAGGAAATACAGCTATGTGTCTCTATGCTGCCTGTGAAGGCAAAGGAAGCTATTATGTTACTGATGATATTTGATGTTCAGACAGTATTTTAAGTCATTACCCAAGTGATTCACTAGCAGTTGTAAAAGTTATTTCAGAAAATGAGCTTCCATTGAGCTTCCACTGAGCTACGAAATTAATGTCAAATACCTCATTTCCTCTTCAGCATCATTAAATAGTTTATGGTTTACTTATTCCTTTCTCCTGAAGCAAGTACCTACAATAAATGCTGGTTAAAGCACATTAAGTACACCACAAAGTCACACAGTTTTTATGTCTGGAAACCTATATTCTAATTACCAATAGACAGTGAGCTGTGCAGCCAACAGATGCCTTCTTAAAAGGTCCTGCACACCCACACAGGGGATTTCAGTCACTCTGGTTGATTTGACCTCCAGTCAGCTGAGAGTTAGTTGATGCTTTGCTTTGAGAAGAATACAACCAATAAATTATTGCAGACAGTCCAAACGTCTGCCATCACAATTGTCTATTAGGAGTTCCGTACCTGGAAGAATCACACCTGTAATGACACACGTTTGTCTTGATCTTACATCAATCCATCTAAACGGTGCTACTAAACGTCCAGCCAGCACCATGAACCTGTGTGGTAATCATCAACCTTTTCAGTCACAATTCTGTCTCTCTAACTTTTATTCCACCACCCTACTCCACAGAAACCACACTGCTGCAATTTATTCCAATTACTGAAAATGCTGTGTTCCACAAATTACACAGTTTCCCAATGTCGCATCCCTGATAGAGACCCTACAGCTACAGACATAGCAGGTTACTTTAAACTGCCAAATCTTTCGGTGGAAAATGCTTTACAATGATTATCTAAAGCCATCAAACTATGGCATAATAGTGGCTTAAGACTGTGGTGGCCAACTTCAGACACAAAAACTGCATAATGACCATGCATGGACTACCACATACATTTGATTTTCCACCTAAAGTAAAGCAGTGGGTCTGTATCCCATGTGGCGATTATAGGATTTGTTTATAATCTCGCTTGAATGGAGCCAAATGTTGCCATGAAACTAAACTATAATATCAAAAGTATAGCAATCTGAATCATTGCCGGTTTTTGGAGAACTCTGGGTGTCTACTGTGTCCTTTCTGGCACTGAATGCTATCTCATATCGCAGAGGGAGCTTGTGATTATTTATTAGTTCACTGCCTCGGAGCAGTTATGACGGGCGCCAAAGGGATTTTACAGCCTATTAAAATAAGCCTGTTTTCAGTGGCATGAACCATGTACTTGTCTATCAGCTTACTGCACCCTCTAACTATAAGAAAATCATTTACTATTAGTCAAAAGGGATTGGACTATCCCTCAACACAGAGATATCTGTCAGTAAGGATATAAAAATCACAGCAGTCAATCATTTCAAACCATCCGTTTTAGGGCTAACATGGCAAAAGCCTCTGGTGTGGGCAGAACTGAGCCTGGAGCTCAGGACAAGGACTTTCAGATGCAAACTAATGCAATGGAGATTTGAGTGTTTGGTTTCCTCCATGGAGCATTTCTGAGAAGAAAAGTCTGTAATGAAAGCTGATAGGAAGATTAACTGTGTTTGGGAAAAGCTGACAACAAGATTTTGATTTTTATTCAAGATATTCATGCAAACTGAAGTGATGGAAATCGCTTAGGCAGCCTGAATTTAATAGCTACATCAGGTGCAAAATAAATCAGTGGAGACAGCTCGTGTGGCGGCCAAAGAGAAGTGACTGGAGGGAAGAACACAGTAAATCAATATGTGCAAAAAGAAAACTAAGACATACTGAAGGCGACATATTAATATAGACAACAGGGAGAAAAAATGAGAAGGAGACAGGACAAGATGTACCGGTAGGTCCATTTCTAGTCATAATATTGTATTAGAAAATATTTAAGCTAATGCAAAGAAAATACTGACTGGGTGAAGTCCGTGCATAAAGAACTATCTGAGAATTTACAAGCAAGGCTCATCTGACAGAAATTATTTCACACTAACTGACAACACTGAGATAATATTTGTTAGTTGATCCAGATCCAAGCACAAACAATCACACGAAAACTATATTGTGGAATTAACTTGTGTCCATCCTCCTAAAACAACAATTATACCAGCTGGACACAAGATGCTGCCAGAAACAAAAGACTGTCTCTAAACAAACCACATCGTATGTGTTTAGCACCATGTTTTAGCCTTTTAAGATCAAGCAGAGGTTATAGGATGGAAGTTATATTTTATTTGAATATATTTTTGTGTTCTGGTTGCAGTTTCTGTCAATTAGTTTAAAGTCCTGCCAAACAAGTTTCTGTACGTGGATCTGTGTGTCAGAGAAGTGAGCTTCAGCTTGATGGTCTCCACAGAGCAGAAGTCCTGATGTTTAGTGATTCACGTCTGGTCGTTTCAATCAAACACTGTGTTAGACTATATCCAAAGGAATACAGAAAACATTTTTGAGTCATACTGGAAGAAATAGGTGTGATAGTAACCGTTCCAGTTGTTCTACTGCCGTTTAAAGCTGTTTTTAACTGCAGAAGAAGCAGAATTGCTCCTTTAGTCGCTGATGGAGTGTTAAGTTTCACACATCTGCTCCTGTTGTTTTTATGGGATAAAAAAATCAATTTTTGGAAAAATAGGAGCAACAGTTATAGTGATTGTAAATCTGGATGTGCCGAATCACTTTTTCAAAAGTTTGAAAATATTTCCTGTATGCTTAACACACACTGATGTGTCGACAAGGAGGTTTGAGGTTGAACGGGTCCGGCGCTGAGCCTCGGTTCAAAAGGCCATCAGAGCCATTACAGCTACAGACCTGATTATTACCAGGTGGGCCTGAATTTGCTGAGACTGTGTGTGCTGTGCCATGATAAACTTTACTGAGCTTGTTTTATCACACATTTTTGATGGTATGAGTTACACTGCACTTGAAAAAAATTTTGCTGAGAACTTCAGTGCATTCTTCAAATAGTCGCTTTCATTATTTTTATTGCTGCTGACATCAGAGATGAGGAGCGCTTTGTTCATTTTTTTATAAAATGGACCTCTATGAAAGAAATCAAAGAGCTGTGCTTTGGAAAAACCTCACTAAGCCAAGATGGATCTAGCTGGACTTGACCTAATGCCCTGATTAAACACCAGGGAGAGACTAAAGAAGGAGGTCTTTCTCAATTTCCACTGAAACAAAGACCCCCTGTTTCATAACCCCACCTGGGACACATGCAGTACTGTTGATGCATGTCCACTGTTGGAATGCATCACAACTGCTGACCTGACCCTTCCTTTAATGCATGTTTTTACTCAAGCAAGCAAAAGCATTTCCTTACAACATTTCTACATACGATAAAATCACCTTCTTGTACATTCGTGAGCGCACATCGAAGGAGCAGTGAGGGCAATTATGTAAAGTATCTGGAGCTCTAATCAATGGCAGATGTGCAGTAAGTCCTTGAGGTCTGCTTACACACCCCGTCTTTGTTAGGTAACACTTCATTTAACATCCCATCTGAGCAGTGACTGGCTTCACAGTAATGTTGCAGTAATTAACAGACCCCTGCCAGGTTCAGACACCCTTCAGTCATAAATATGACTTGGCAAGCTGCTCGGCTCCAAAGGTCGTAAATAAGAGGCAACAAATCATTTGTCTCAAGTGTTATTTCATGTTAAGATGGCAACTGACACAGCAAAGTTTATGAAAGGTCCAGAATTAATTAATTAATTTAGATTCTGAAGTAACAGAGGCTCTGGTTGGGCAACATCGAACCTGTAAAGTCAGATGAAATAAGTTTGTTGGAGATTTTTCCAGAAAGTTTACTCATTGGTAGTTACTAGGGACTGACCAAATATCGACCTGAACAACTATCAGTGCTGATATTTGGCATCTACCTGAATATCATTTTTTTTTTTTTTAACTGATTACCTTTTTTTTTTTTTAATTCAATGCACTACTTTTCAATTGCACTAAAAATGTTCTAACAATGAATTTGTTGGCGTCAGTGCAGCCAGAGCTTATTTTGCTGATGGTGCTAGGCGAAGGCTATCCCTATGATGTTTGCTGTGCCTATCTGGAGTATCGTAACATCGTTCTAAAGTAAGAATAACATTAGCAATCTGCTCTAACTGACAGACACGTCTCTCTAGCAGAGACACACCGGCAAAAACTTTATCACTTATGATGTGTATCAGTTTTAGCCCTGAAAAAATAATATATCAGTCAATCACTAGTTTCCATTTAATGTTTTTGGTTGAACTGAACTAGGGCTGCACCTAACAATTATCTTAACTTACGATTATTTATATAGTTTATCAATTAAATAAAAAAATATGTGGGTGAATAACTGTCATTACAGTTTCAGGAGACCAATCTTCAAATGTCTTTAACAGAGCTTTGTAGGTGTCCATTCCTGTGATGTTGTTAAACCAACAAATGTTTTTGAATAGTTTTTCCATCAAATTCATCTTATCACAGTGTGTCAATATTGAGATTTAAAACTACAAGCACCCTGTTGGGAATGTTATTCCTGTCACGAACAGCAAAACAGAAGGAAACTGATGACATCTGCCAGTGTTTAGCTTTTCACTGACTTTACTGCCAGCTTGGAGGAAAGAGAAAGGAAGCGCCAGTGCTAATCTATACAGCTGGATATTCTCTTATATTAACCAGGTTGCTGAAATGCTCAGGGCCACAGCTGAATGGGCAGCTGGCCTCCACTAATCTCCAACCTACAAACCTCCTTTTGAACCACAACTCTGTTAATTCTGATATGACCACAAATGGGTTGGAGTAGCATTAAAAAATTACAGGTCACGCCTGCGTGCTCAGAGGCGTACAGTAAACGGGCAGCATTTTGAAACGCTCGAGGGCAGAGGTCATTGCCGCATCCAAGCCAAGGAAATGCCCAACAAAAATATGTTGGAATCAAAGCATTGCTAATTGACAGGTCTCGCAGCCCTGCCCCCACGCGTCTATGACCATCCATGTAGAAATGCAGACAACAGAGGGTGTGAAGAAAAGGGAAGGCGGTAACAAGAAGAAACAAGCCAGACTAAATGACAGGTTGGCAGAGGTCCACACGAGCTACAGTGGAGCTTCTGGAAATATGTCCCTTAGATTTTACAGCATCAAAAGTAGTGACATTCAACTTTAGTTCACCACAGGAAGCAGCTTCAGAGTAAAAAACCTACAAAATACATCAGCTATGCATGGAAAAATGCATAAACTGTAGTTAAGAGAAAAGGGGTCAGCAAAAAAGTCTTGCAACTGCCACTAATCACATCAGCATGATAATGTCCCCGTGTTTTTGCTCAAAGAGGGCAAAGGTATAATCAGCCTTCTTGTTGACGCTTCCAAAACTTCCTTCTGTGCAGCAACATGGAGAAAGCAAAGCCTAAAAGGACTGACGAGACTGTCCAGTTTGTCACCACCCCCACTGGTCAGCCCTCACAATCGCACAAAGGAACTATTGTCGAGCACAATGGGGTCACCCTCTCTGTTCTCGCTGGTCTGATCCTAGTCAGTCACTGCTCATAGAGCCTGGACGGAAGCCAACTACCAGGCAAGGATCTTCGAAGACATCATACAGCTTGGACTGCCTTCACTTACAAGATTTTGTATTCCTGAATTAATTTAAACTGAATGAACGCAACAACTGGAAGAGACCGGATGCAGGAGATGACAGCGAGTCATGTTTTCTTGAGGACCTTAATAACTGGTAAAGTTTTACAAGAAGGCAGCTCTGTTGAGAGCAATGGGAACCAATGATCATCGTAGGGAAAAAAGCCTTATGACTTAAAGAGAGATGCTTAGAAAAAGTTCTTAACATAACTTCTTTATTTAACTGTAAGATGACCTAATTCAAGACACAAATCAGTGAATTATGTTGGTACTGTCAATGTTTTGTCACTCAAGAGCTTTTACGTGAACTCAAATTGTTGCCATAAATTCAGCTTTTTGGAACAAGTTCGCTGCACTGCTCACATTACCAGCAAATTCAAAAACTTGATGTGGAAAACAGAAAAATTCTACAGAAAAATTGGACTCTTTGTGTTCTTCAAGGTTGGTTAAAACTGTTAAATCAAATCTGATAGCACTGACACATACAGAAACCCTTAAAAGCCAGTGAGAGTGACAATTCCATCGTGCCCAATTTGACACTAGAATTAAAGTTAGTAGATGTGACATTTGAATGCACTAAAAGGGCTTCAATCTGACACAAACCCTTTGAAACCAACATACTGACATTCAATGACATTTAAAGTGTGTTAAAGTGGTAAAGCTTGTAAGTGTGGTGGACTGAGATAGAACCTACCGCACACAGCAGTCACACTCAGGCTTACCTTGTAGCATGCATCTATATGCAGACTCTGAGATGGCATATATGTGAGGGGGCATTTCGTGCCTCTTTTTGCCCCTGTACATCTCTATGATGTTCTCTGAGTAGATGGGCAGGTTTTTGTAGGGATTTATGACCACGCAGAAGAGACCAGAGTATGTCTGCAAAAAGAAAAGACAACACAGTTGGCGGGTAAGTCATCACAAAGCAACCTTAATGGCACAGTGAAACTTTTACAGTATTTTAATATTGATGTGCATCGATTGTACTGAGAAGCAAATGGACAATGAAGAAGCACAAAAGGACTCTGAGATCCTGTAAGTGCACTGTTATAGGAACAAAATGACATTACATTCTTTAAAGAGAGTGCGGATGACTTTATTGGATGCTGACCATGTTTCTGCAGAGATCAAAATACTGTTTTACAATTTTTATTACTCTTTTACGGTTACAAAAGCACATCTGCACCCAATCATGCAACACAATAAGTCTCATATAGGAACAATTTCATATTCCTGACTCAAATCTATGATGGTTTTTCTCTGAGCTTTGCACGTATCAGAGTCAGATTGACTGCAAATCACTCCTTGCAGCCTGATGTGTGCTACTTGTGCATGAGGTGGTGTGCATTTGTGTTACGGGATGATTTGCATAATCCCATAAAACAGCCACAAAAGGCCACCCTTCTGGCTTAGTTTGTGTGGAAGTTTCATTCACAAAAATATTAAAGAAGATAACTGAACCATTAATCTAGGAAGGCCTGCAAAAAACCTCCGTATGTGTGCTTCAAGTGCAGCGTCAGAACAAATATTTAGCAGAGTAGAGAACACCCTGGACAGCTCCCAACTAAAGCCGGACAAAGTAAATACGCTTGTCTTCTTGGCAAAAAAAACAAAAAAACAAGATGATTAGGTCTGCAAGACCTGGACTAAACCAAAGGATGATCCTTTACTTTTTGGCCGGTTAATACTTGTAAGCTAAGGATTTAATCAAGCTACATCCAAGGCCAAGGTGATCTGGACGGAGTGAAAACCGCACTTATATGTGAACAGTGTTTTTGTAGAATGTGCGTCCTGTTGGTGCTGCGGAAAGAATTTCCTCACAGAGACAATCAAGTCTAAATCTACATCGTTCAGTCTTTTTCTTTTCTTTTTTTAAATTTAAGAATTTATCTTCTATTTTGCATCTAAGTATTCCTTTATTAGTGGAGGATTTAAAAGTCAATGGATTCATTGCAACAGGAGAGGAATAACTGAGGCAGAAATGATTGGTGGCATTTAAATGTATTCAAGACATTTAACCCACAGCAATTCTTTTGAATTTACTATTTAAAAGATTAATAATATCATAGATGGTAGAATCTTCTATTAAACTAATAAAGTAGTGAAATAGGAAACTGAAAATCATAAACGCTAAAAGAAACTTCGCAAATCATGCTGACAATATGGTAAAATGCAAAAAACTTTGCGATAAGTTTTAGGTTTATATCTTGTTTCAGTTAATTTTAGCATCACATCTAAACTGAATTTATTCAGATGCAGGTATCATGAGTCAAATTATTATTTTCCCATTTACTGACAGGCAGGCTATTTGTAAATGACTCACATGACAACTCTTAGGAATTTTATTTGTGCCAAAGAGAAATCTCTGAGTACCAGAAAATTGGAGAATGTCACAAATTCTCTTAAATCACTTGTACATGCCACTTAAGAATGAATCTGTTCATACGAGTTGCTCCTGCATGAGTCTCATTGTGTTGTGCACATTATAAATTCATGGATCATCATCATCAGAAAATTGTGCACGGCTGTGGGCTGCTGGCTCACTGCCAAGCTCCCTACAGTATTCAAGATTCTTACTTCACTCACTTCTCCTCCTCATATGTGGAAATCTTTTTCTCGTCATTAAACTGGTGGAAATTTTACCCCAAAATCCTTTTTACTGACAACAGACATCAAATACAGGAGGTGGTGATTTTAATCCACAACAGCATATCTGTCCTTCAGCGGTATAATGCAGACAGACACGCAGTCAGACAGACCAGGACAGGGTTAATCCCTGATATGTCTGCTGCTGCTGCTGCTGCTGCAGGAATATTAACTCAAAAATGCACGCAGGGGGAACGCAGCATACAGCACAAGCTGCCAGATTAATTTTGATGAATAAATCACAACCACCTATCCAGTCACAATGAAGCTTCAAATTAAAGTGAAAGCAGACCCACCACATCTTTTCCCCCTCTTTCTGCTGACATTTTACTTTATTCTCTCATTCTCTTTGAACTATATTGTCAAAATTGTCCTTCCGCTTTCTCCTCACTTTCTCTGCATCTCTTTTTCACCTTTCTGATTTCTCTGTGCTTGGCTTGGCTGAAAAAGCACATTCTTTAAATGATGTTGTCTGTGGCAGCCAGTGGGCTTCAGGGGGCCCAGGGCCTGCTAACCCAGTTGTTGAACTGGAACAATGGTGACACAACCAAAGCATTCTGTGGCTGCAGTGTGGATTGTATATGTGAGTCAGTGAGAAAGAGAAAGACTTTGAAAAATGTAAAACAACTGTCTGCTGGCTGGAGGTTCACAGCACACGTTCATACATACACGACAAATGTGATCATTCTGATGCTGTGGACCTAAAAACCACATTGTGATGTTAATGCAACACTCACCCAGAGCTGGGCTGCAATTCAATTCTATGACCTAAAATTTGAACCCCTAAGTAAACTTTCAATGATTACATTGTTCCAGAAAACCACAAAAACATTCTGGTGAAACAAAACCAAAAAAAATACAACATCAATAATAACATTGTGCTGGTATATAATACTGATGTATTCAAAAATACTTCAGGCATCACTGAAATTAACCTCAAGTTACAGTGCAACACATAAAATTTCATTCAAACACTGCAAAGTTGCAAAACCATTTTAAAACTGAAACCCTAACAGATATCGGTTTAGTGTAGGAGTAGCACACTTAATGATATCACTGCTGGTGCTTGTGTTGCGCTGCAGCCCACGTGTGTGGAGGGTGGGGGTAAAGTCACCAGATGGCGACTAACCCACCCACCCTCCCTGCCTCTTCCATGTGCACAGATGCTTTAGACACGACTCTGCGTTGCAACCTGGCCACAGAGAGATTTGTTACTTTGGAATCACCAGCGGTATTTCCCAGTCGAACTCTAATATTGTTCTACATATCTGGCACTGACATTGCAAAGGCCGCAGCTCGGCAACTGCAACTGACTGTAAACACTAACTTGATTTTACAGTATGCACCATAGCAGCGTTGCCATATTAACCCCTTCCCAGACCCCCTACAGTGGGCACAGCGCCAGGCAGACAGATCAGTGATCCTGACCCAGCACAGACCACAGGCAGCGGGGAGAGGGATGACTCAGCTGGCTGTCCTTGATGGTGAACCTCAGGGGGGGCATTTGGAGGATTAGTGGGGCTCTGACGGTACGGGGTTGGCCGCCAACACAACCAGGCATAACAAGATAGCAGCCAACAGCCCTAACAAGACACGGGAGTGTTGCGGTTCGTCCGTGTCTTAAATGTTGAGTTTTGACAAAGGAATGTCTACTCAGAGGAAAGTTAACAATAAATCACGGTAGATGAACTGTTCAACATATCAGTCTGTGAGTCAACGCAGCCTTGAGACCCCCACCCAGGGAAGCTATGGTCAACAGAGAAAAACTCTGACACAGTTGAAAGGATTCCTGGCTCTCCAGAAATGTCCAAATAAATGTCTGTGAATCGAGCGGTGCTTAGCAACAGGGCTTTCTCTCAATGGGAGAAGGCGAAAAGATTTCTGGGGGTCTCTGCTATTGCAAGAATTCATTCTGATGTAACTGGGCTAAGTGGTCTTTACCATGTCTTTTGAAGTATCTTTGCTAACTTAACAAGTCAATTAAAAATGCATTTGCTCAGCACAACACATTTTAATTATTTCTGTCTGTGCATAGACCAACTGAAGATGCTCCTAGATTTTCTAAATCACGAGGTGCTCTTAATCTCCCTCAACAACACTTGATTAAAATGGCAAACCTGTCATCAGTGTAGGCTTTTGAGTGCTTGGAAGGCGATACAACCCAAATTCAAACAACTGAAGGGACTGAATGCGTCCCGAGTTAGCGGAACAAGGAAAATGGCTGCATTAAAAAGCAAACAAAAATTAACTGGAAGACTGGATCCAAACAATCTGTGAGGAATTACAGCTGAAGGCATCTTGTGGGGCCTACACCAACCGGCATCGTGCTACAGCTGCGGAGACACTGGAGACTGTGTTGCACAGAAATTGGAGTTGACAACTGACAATATGGATGTTCAGATTCTCAGTGATCCAGGTCGTGGTAATCCTAGGATGAGTGGTGAAACGTTTTCATAAACCTAAAAGAGAAGTCCAGTTGATTTCTACTAAATCTTGACTGAAATATGTCTGCTGATATTATTGTCTAATATTTGCCTGTCATAGTGCAATATCATATATATGCCAATATGATAACATTATTTACAGAACAAAACACAGAAAAAGATGCTTTGGGTGCTTTAGAACTGACATCATCACACAGTTTGTCCATCAGAGCAACTCCATTCTTTACAATACTCTTCTCTGTCTGCAGCACATGTAGCAGAGCTGAGCTGGCAGTGGAGCAGAGCAAGGGGTTGTCTTTGCAGTAAGTTGCTGTCTAGCTATTGCAAGACGCTGCTGAAAATGTAATGAACAATGACCCCATCATTTACCATTTTCAGTATAACTCTAACATACGTATATAAACATCATCAGCAGAATTTCTTGCTCTCTGACAAAGTCCAGCATTGGCCAGGCTGTAAAAATTAGCATAATGATTTCTGATGATGTTTCTGAATTTTATGTTATTGGGAACCGACAAAGCAACTATGTGAAGTGAAAAAACTGCTGCTCAGCTGGCTCATAATGTTGTCAATATGTGGGTAAAAGAATTAAAGTCTTGGACTGGAATGATGCTTATTTTCCACATAAAACACACTAAAAAGAGAAGAAAAATCTTGTGACCAGGTTTCAGTTGTGAACAAAGACACCAATAAGAGGCAGGCTTAAAGAAACAGCCTGCCGATGTAAGTGTTCACACAAAGCTCTCCGCCTGGAGCAGTCTTCTATCCTGCACCACTGGACTAACAAAGGATGAGCATATAGTGCCCTGCATTCAATAATACATCACAGCGACATTGTGACTTTATCCAGCTTTCTTTTCTCCTGAGCCACTGGGTCAGAACATATTTGGTAATCATGGTATGTCCATGAAAAATTCAATGACTGAAACATGTTGTCAGCTTCGGCAGTTTCCCTTTACCCGAGTCCAGCCACTGATCCACTGCCAACACGTCTAACACATCGTAACTATCACATTTACCATCACGAATCCTGTGTGAATGGAAGCCCGCAAAGAGGTTATGTCAGTGCTATGCTATCTTGGTCCAATTTAAAAGGTCACACAGTCCTCAAAAGCCGGACAGGAAAACACGCTGAGGTAGGAATGCTAAAGCAGCTGACCAACAGTTCTGCAGGCTTCTAACTCAAGCCTCTTAAAACTCCGTGTTCATTAACTTCACACTTGGGAGTATTGGCTTTGAGGAAAAATCAAAAAGATGTAATAAGGCAACACACAAAAAAAAAAAGACTAAGCAACCGGATAAGACGAAAGGCAGTACAGCAGTAAACATTCAAAAGCTGACATGGATTGGCTGTTAATTATGTATCAGTCTTCTTCCAGCAAACCAGAAAAATTCAGTTATTTGAGTAGACAGATGTTGCTTATCAGTGAACACAAAGAGCTCTGTTAAGGCGGTTTGGTTACAGTGTGACTCAGCACTGGCCTCCCAGAGCTAAGAGATGGGGCTGGGGGTTATTTCTTTCTCCTTTATAAGCCCTCTGAAAATACAAATATGTTCTTTACTTTGGCTTTTTTTTTTTGAACTGAATAAATAAAAAGTGAACTTGATGACAATAAATCTGTAGCTTATGTAGGAAAAAGGCTGCAAAGGTCACACTGTACGTTGAGTTTTGTTACAGGACACGCAGAGAGAGAATCTGGAACCGATTATTAACTTTTCTCAAGTGACCTACAAAGAGATTAACAATGATTTATGTTGCAGCGTTTCCTCTGAGAGTTCTTATAAGGTCACGGACAGCGAACACATGGCAAAGCTCACAATGGTCCACGTTGCCTGGTCCAATGGCATGCTCAGATACACTACATGTGTTATTATAGTTATATGTAGTGGGTACATAGAGCTGCAATACATTGGAGCTGCAGAAAAATATTTACAAAACTGTATATGTAGCTGTCTATCATGTTTAAGATTGCTAATTTCAATTTTTTCTATATTGTTAGGAAAAATACCAATTATAGTGGACTTGGTAATACATGATGAAGAGCTATAACAATTAGTCTGAAAACTCTCGCCCAAAATGCTCCAGTGAAAGCACAGTGTCTTAAAAAACAAAACAAGAAAACAAAAAAACTGACAAAATTAAACCATTTATCAGAGCCATAAACCATGAAAACAATAGAAAAAAGTTAAGGTTTTGAGCTTCCTTGAAGCTTCCTTGAACTACTCATCTGTGAGGTTTGATCAAAAAAATGATCAAATCTAACTTTAAAATCTTTAAAATCACACTATTCTTCATGTCTAGTTTAAAAACTTACCAAAAAAAGTTGCTCTAACAAGATTATATGAATACAAAAAAATGCTGCACTCCTCAGTGCAAACGGGAAGCCATTGATCAGGTGTCACCTAGCAAAAATTAAGGGACTTTTAGGCTGAACTGGGCTGAACTGCAGGCTGTGTTTACACAGAGCAGATGGGAGAAAAGTATGAAAACAATTTAAGAATGTAAGAAGTAAAATATCTATAGTAAGTCGAGTCAACATTTTTCTTAGGTACTAGTAACACCTTTAGGCAAAGAGGGAAAAATATAAAGAACCAATACGTCACTCTACTTGGGAGAAATTGAAAGTCTATTCGAGTCCCAGCAGAGTAGTATTACCTGCATGTGCATTTTTTCCTCTAATCAATCCCCTGAGGGACATAATGCCATGAGGCTGGTGGTTTGGCCGGCCATCGACTGGATTATGACAGTGATGTAATCATGCCTCATCAACACAAAGACTGCACAGAGTCTTCATTAACCTTTCAAATGTCATGACTTCATCCATAAAGCTTCCAGAGCTGCATCTACTGGCCAAGGCAGAAAACCACACAATTACTTTCAACTGCAGCTCATCTCCCTTAAAACCTAACACAAGCACGGCACTTTCAGAATTAGCCCTTGACCGAAAATAAAAGACTTGTTTCTAATTATCTGAATGCAAAACATGAATGGTTTCTGACAACACCAGCTTTAACCAGTATTTTCTCATACTGTCTAATCACTTCATCAAAGCATATAACGAACATCAGGAGTGAATAAGCACAAATTTGTCCTCTTAATATTGTGCCCCAAGTAAAATCTAGTTTTCTCTTTAATTGCATTGTGACCACGTCTTTAAGTATGAACTCCGCTGCTGCCGCCTCCCTGAGTCTCAGGTGGCCCACAAGCTCCGTATCTGGGCTATTCCAGGAATGCATGTCATTAAGTGGGTCAAAATCACAGGGGAAATCGGCAGATTATATGGGACATGATGGCTTAATCGTTGAAGGAAATGTGTGTTTTAGTCTCTTGAAGTCAGAGACTTTAAGAAATGCTATGGAAATATGTAGAAGTTTTGTTTGGAATAAACCAAATGTGTTTATTAAGCATGCTAGGTATGCTGTACGGTTCTCCAAATCACCTTAAATACACACAGTAGCATTCTCACACACACATGCATCAATTTTAGACTTATTAAGAATATTACTCCAAAAGAAATGTCCTCTGGGAATGTAGTATTTGCATTATATTACATTACACTGTTGACTGATTTGTCTTCTCCAGGGGTTACAACAGGCAAAGCTCATATAAACCAAACCAAAAAAACAAAACTATGAGTTTAATCATGTACCTTTATCTCAATGTTCTGCTGCTTTGGTGAATCAATTGTAGCTAGTATGAGCACGTGATGAACAAATCTTCCTCCAGCTGGTTTAACTATCACTACTGAGGCCAGCTATACACTTTGTGGGTAACACCAAGCCAGTTTTTTTTTTTTTTTTGCCAATAATCACAAAACACTCACATATTATAGCGACAAAAACTGATCAAAGCCATTAAGATTGATTCACCTTTGCATAGGGATATTTTCATTTCAGCACCTATTTATTAGTTGGCTGTTGTCATCCTATTAATTAAATCCAATTTAGAAACAACTTGATCACTGTGTGGCTTCGACATTGCAATGACATGGATTACATAAAGTCTTATGATGACAAAGTGATAAATCACTAGAGTTAAACTAACGATCAAAATAAGATTTTTTCAGACCGAAAAATCACATTTTCTTTTTTCAATGGCTGCACTTTTTATACTTCAATAATACTCACATAGATGAGGCCAGAGTAGTATCGGTCTTTGAGATTGTGTAGCACAGAGGCCTCGTTCAGGCAGGTGAGTTCAGCCATGTCCTCCACCTTGCTGAACTTGGGCGGGTTCATCTTCTGGATGTCATCCTTGTTGACCACCGCCTTCTTCCCATTCTCTGCCAGCTCCACCACCACCTCGTCTCCACGCTCCTCGCGAATACTCGCAGCCTCGAAGCCATTACGTTCTGATGGGATCCATACTAGCCTCTTGGCAGTCCAGTCGGCCTGTGCTGCCGGGTTGTACACCACAGCGCGGTCCACAAAAAGGTACCGCTCTGGGTCCTCCTGCCCACTCCTCTGTGACATTGCTGCTGGAGACCAGAAGCAGAAGACTCTAGGCCACCTGTGGTGGGGAGAGAAAGTATTGAGTTCCCCAGTCAACGAAGAAAAATCATGCAATGGCAGGTAATAACGCAGTAATGAATCACCAAAGCAGGCCCTTTTTCTTGATCTGTCAAGCACAATGCTGTGACAATCAAAAGAAACCTACCTGTGTTACAGCAGTGTTTTAATTCTGTAGGACTGCAAATAAATCGGTATTTCAAGTTCTCAGAGTTGCAGGTTTAGGCAAAACACTATGAAAGAGTTTTTCACAAAAGCAAAGAAATAGAAAATGTGGGTCTTGGTCATAATTTAGTTATAAAATTCAGCACGAAAGTTGAAAGCCCCGTATTTGAAGCATCAAAGACGCTGAAAGGGAGAATACACACTACCAGAGTAAATACTAATGTTCTAGTGAGACAGATAAAAGCGTTGCGGCGGCTACCAGAAAACACAGTGAGCTTATATTACCTTCCCGATTTCCATTACAGTAATATTCTAACTAGATTTTTTGGGGGGGGATGGGACAATGTTTGTACGGTTTATAGATTGCAAAGGTATTACCATGCATCGGTCTGTTTATAATAACTTCTGATGTGAATCGCTGTCATATAAAAGCTAGCCTTGTGTGAGTGGGAGGCTTTCGAGAACCATTTACCCCAGTACATGAGATATTTTATATCACAATACCCATTCTTACTTCATTTTAAAACATTTTCTGAAAATCCTACATTGCCATAATTGCAGGCCTGCTAGTTGATTTTTAACACTGACCATAATGGGTACTGTTAATGGGAGAGCTGCTGGTTAACAGGTGTAGCCAAATCACTAATAGCTGCTATTTACATCACCTTACCATAAAGCCTGCACACCATTCAGGCTTAATGGCAAACTATCTAGAGTAGATCTAGATATATAATGTGAGCATTTCAGTTAAGATATTGATTTCAACAAGCTCCAAACAATACAGCTGAATGCTGCTGGTGGCTGAGTGTTTCAATGCTGACGCAGCTTCTGTGAAGGCTGTTAAATGTTGGCTTTGAGACAGCAATGACTGGAATTCTTCATATAACAACCTATTTCTTCCAAAAGTAGCTGAGGTCTTAATAGTTAATGCCGCTGTTTCTAATTTTAACATTATTGTTTCATTGAACAAATATTCTAAAACAAGTGCCCTTCGGCGCATGTCGAGCTGACAGACAAGTGTCACAGCTAATCACAGTCATAAGTGGTGTTTGCTGCTTTCCTGTCATTACTCTGCAGGGGCCTGTGATGACTAGTCTTCTATTAATGTACCAGTATTAGAAAATGTGGGTCATCTACAAACAATGGACTGTCTTTGTGCAAATTTGCACAATATGTGAACAATGTGCTGAAGAAAATATATAAAAGTGAGTGGTAATATAGTACAATAATCCTAGTGTCTAGAAATTCCCATTGAGAGGATTATTCTCTAAATCCTGAATCATCATCTCGTACAAACTACTACAGAATAAACATGAGAGGAATCCCTTGATATGATACATTTATTAGAGATGCATTCGCTTCTGGTTAAATGAGAGAAAATTGAACTGAATAAAGATGTAATGTGAATTATTTGTGTTCTGCCTTTTAATTTGTTAACTGTATTTTGCCAGAAAGACTTGTTTGGCCCACACAAACAAGCATGTGAGAGTGAAGCCTCCATCCTTGTGCATAACCAACCCACATGTACAGCAACATCACCTGAAGAGGTGCTTCAAAAGCAAAGAAAATCCTGACAGTTATGCCAAATAAAAGCAAGGTAAAATTATGAACAGTTTAAGTATTTTATACCCAAATCATACAATTACTCAACAAATTGATTAGATGACAGAAAACCTTGTGTGGTTAGTATTTAATCATTTTGATCATTTTTTTCAAGCAGAAATGTCAAATATTTCTCAGTCTCAGCTTGTCAAGTGTAATGATTTCTTGCGTTTATGTTGAATATCTTTGGATAATTAATAGCTGGTCAGACAAAACAAGCAAGTTGGAGATGTTGCCTTGAGCTTCAGGCAATGTGATTGGCATTTTTTAAAAAACATTTTACATGTTAAAAGATTAATGCAGAAAATAATCTGCAGGTAAACAGTTAATAAAAATAATTTGTGCATCGACACCTAATTTGCAGATGCTGCTTTGGGCTTTGGAAAACAGTGAGGGTCTTTGAAAATATATATTTCCTGACATTTTGCGCACTAATTGTTTATTCAAGAATATAATAAACAGATGAAAGTGTGCTGCAGCTCAACAGAATAGGGGTGAGAAATAACACAGTCCCTTCCACAAAATGAGATGAAAACAGACAGAACACAGTAAGTGTTTCAAAAAACTTGGCACTTGATGCCCTCAACAGCTGATGCAGGGACAAGTCATGACAGAAAGCACCACTCCAGCTTGTATCTTATTAACCTCAGCTGATGAACGCTCAGAGAGATGTTTAACCTACAATCAGTCCCATGCTTAAATCAGGCGCTGGTTAGAATCTGGGTCAGGTCACGGGATGGTGGACTAGTGTGGCTTGCTGGCTGTCGAGTCACTTCCATCCCTCATTCAGCCCCAGTCCATTGGAGTATATCTATCACACTGCAATATCCCAGCAGAGACGGTTCGAGACATTTTACTAAGCCGTGAAAACAGCTCGTCGTGGGCTGATATGTAGCCCTGCCAGGCCAAACAGCTGCATCGGCTAGGTTAGCTTGCTAACGTTAGCTCAAAGTTGGCGTGCTGTGCTTCACATCCCAGCCGCTTAAAAAGATGCCTGCAAAGGGCTCGATAGCGCTGGTGAACCACCTAACCAGAGGGAGTACACTGGTGCTATTACTACTTTATGACACAATAAGGCGAATAAATATTCCAACATTGTCTAATTTCAAATTAGGGGTTTCAGGGATGAACTGTGCAGCCTCCTCAGGCAAAATCCCATCATGGGTGTGGGTGGCTCAAAGACGTCTGGGTGGGGATAAAAGCAGGCGGACAATGACCACGCCGTTTCACATCAGCTCCCAAAGACTCAACTTCTAAAATAACACACATGCGGCGCGAATATCAATTTGAGACCGTGTCTGGCTCATACAAAGAGCACAGTGGCTCTGCGGCGCGGGCTAACGCTAGCAAAGCTGATGGTCCTCCATCATTAAAAAGTCATGGCACAATAATCCGCTAGCTAACGGTTACCGCTGCTAACCTCCACATCCTCACTCAATTTAACGCTCCCGGCTGCTCGGCTCAACTTACCGCACACAGTCGACGAAGAAACCCCGTCCAGGTGTCTATTAGCGTCCAGCAGATGAATGCAATAGTCCTCCAATGCGTGCTAAAACAGTCCCTTCTTTCGCCCGCTCTCTCATCAGTGGTACTCCCCCACCATCCAGCACCCTCTCAACCGAACTCTCCCCGGCCCGGGAGGATGCACCGCACCGCCGCACTCTTCTCTGGCAACGCCCACAAGGCAACGCTGCATTGTGATTGGCTGTCAAAGTCCGATGCCTCACCGTGATTGGTGCAGAAATAATATCCATCCCAAAACTTTGATAGTTGACGCCTGCCGCCCAACATATCAACACCTGCAGACCGGTGGATGCTGCTGCTGCTGCTGCTGCTGCTGCGGCCTGTTGTGGCTGTAGGACGTTCGGTTTGTCATTGCCATTTACATTCATCATAACCTGCTGCACCAATAATAGCAAAAAATAATATTATTGACTAAATAACGACAACTTATGGTCCTATGGTAATTTATACTGTCATGTCATTGTTGTACTGTCTTTATTACTGTTTTATTATTTCATTTTTATTTCTATTCATGTTTATCTTAGCAATATCTATGAATCGTGCTTGTTTTTCCGTCTTGCTCCTGCCTGTACATCTTTAATATATGTCAAGTATATATCTAATTTCATCTTGTTTTCATACATCCAACATCTAAACTCTTAACAGTTTAGCATTTATCATATGCTATGGTATAATGGACTTTTACTCGTAGGTTGCTCAGGAAAATGAGGAAACTGCAGTGCTGATTACTTTGCACATAAACCATCCTATATTTACAATTATGTACAATTATTAATTGGACATTTATATAAGGTAGTGTATATGTAAGTGGAATTTCTAGATTTTCCTTTAAGTTTGTGCTGTTTAAATTCTTTGTGTTTCTTAGTATGAAGAGTTCATTTGCAAAAACAGATAACTCCATTTTTGTAGATTTTCAGAAAACTATTTTTTGTTGTTGTTTGCTTGAGATAATATCAATTAAACTGAAGTTGAGTGGATTTGACTCAGTAGAAATGACAAAAACAGAGTTAACTTAAGTTTGATTGATACTGTCTCAGGAAGACGATGGAAAAGTGGGTTTTCTGAAGGTTTATGAAGATGGCGTTATGTGTTTTTGCAAATGAACTCTTCATATATTTATCCTTCAACACTTACAGACCAACCTTTCTGCCCACACATGTATGAGTCTTGCCTATGTTTCGGCCTTGTTCTGCTGTTGTTGGTTGCTTCATCTTCATTTTTAATACGATGCTACTTTATTATCATATATCAAACATATAAAGTAAAAACAAAGTCATTTACATTTATATTTATCTATATAATATGACACCTTCTTCAACTTATGATCCCATTATAATGCACGCTGTTATTGTGACATTTTGTCTTTCATCAAATTTTATTATTTCTGTGCAACAGTCTCAAATTACTTTTCAGTCTGTATTTACCATCATAGTTAGGTCACCAGTCAACTCTAACATAATTTAAATTGCATTTACATGCTGAAAGGAGCCACACAAATGAAGTTTGACTGATGTATTTTCCACTTTAATTCATACACTATGATATAACAGTCTGTTATACTGTTCTTTCTATTATCATACACAGTATTTCATTTGCCCATAAACCAAATGAAGAGTTCATTTGCAAAAACAGATAACTCAATTTTTGTAGATTTTCAGAAAACTTATTTTTTTGTTGTTTGCTTGAGATGATATCAATCAAACTGAAGTTGAGTGGATTTGACTCAGTAGAAACGACAAAAATAGAGATAACTCAAGTTTGATTGATGTTGTCTCAGATAGACGATGGAAAAGTGGGTTTGTGAAGATGGAGTTACCTGTTTTTGCAAATGAACTCTTCAAAATTTGTGTTCTTTGTTATTAGTATAATTTTACTTTCTTCGCTTGAATATTGGTTGTTGCTCTTTAATATATGTCTAATTTTTAATAAGGTGCTGCCTTGTTTTTCATACATTCAACATATAAACTAATAACTAAGTCACTGACATTTACATTTGTCATTCTCTGCTACACACATATGATTAAAGAAATTAATAAATTATACAAATATGGCAGCCTCTGCAGTTTATGGTGCTATTGCAATACATGTTGCTATTGTAATTTTGTCTTTCATTTAGTTTTGATTATTTCCCTTCTTTGTACAACAGTCACACATTGCATCACAGTGTATATTTACTCATATTTTTACAGCATTTTTTGTTTTTTGCACCTTATGATCATATCTTAAAGACGTATATTGATAGCAAAACCAGATGTCTGTTGTGGTTGACTGTAATATTCCAATCAGACCTTTATATATGTCAATTATTCAGACTGGAAACACAATTTACTGTGTTTAAATAGCGCCCTCTGTTGCACGAGAAGAGACACTGCTACTGCCTGCCCTATTTAAAATACATCAGAAAAAAAAAAAAAACACTAAAAAAGAAGAAGAATACAGAAGGTAGAGGTCTTCATACTGTGACTCTAAATACAAATTTCTGGATCAGTTTGTTTATGGATGAGGTACAGGATATGGTTGGTGGCGCTACTGTATTACAACATGTCACAGATGATTTGGTGATTTTCTGTCCATATTATTGAGGATTTGTCCAAGCAGTTGGGTCTAAATTTTGATTCACACATTAGTTTTCAGGATTCCTGCCTCTGCCCCTGATTTGCTGGCCTCCTTTCCTTCTGTGTGATTGAGCTGCAACCTGATTGGCTGCCAGTGGAGACACCTGTACAGGGGCTGGCTCACCTGCCACCAATCAACACTCTTCTCTGTGAAACCAGCTCAGACCTCACTCTCTGCTAGATTTTTGACATCTCACTTAGAGTATTTCCCTACCTTATAGTCTGTTCTTCACTGTGGATCATAATTGTTTCAGCCTGTGGACTCTGAACATGTGGATCTCCAGCTTCTCCCTCCCCAGCCTGATCTGACAGTTAAGTTTTTCCTGGCCTTGTTGTTTTGCTCAGCTGAGCTCATGCTCGGTGCTCCATGTGTAGCTTCATGTGTTTGGTTCATTCTTGCCCTGTCTCCTAGCTCCTTTTGGTAGTTTGTCTCCCCAGCTGATTCCTGGTTCCATGTGATGAGCATTTGTTGTTGCTTCCAGTTTGTTTTGGGGTTTTTTAATTCTTGTTGGTCAGTTTAACTAGCTTGCCTGCTCACCTTCTCTTGCTCACGCCCCTGGTTTGTTCGGTTCACCAGTTGTTTATCCCTGTGCATAGTTGGTAACCTGCTTTTCACATTTCATGCATATAGGTACAGGATTTTTTTTCTTTCTATAAAACTGAATTTGTGTTGCAAGTACAATCAACGTGGACACAGAACACAGCTGGTGTATTTTCATCTGCACAAAAATCCCATTTCTTACTGTGGCTGGGTGATGACTCTGCAAACATGAAAACTTTGACATCCACCAGATATTCCGTGGTAGCACCTCTGGACAAGAGTTCCAAAACTCCATGTAATTATTCTTTGGAATTATTTTCTGCAAACGTGATTACACCAAAAGTACGTGCACAGAGGGGAGGACCATTATACCACAGGAAACAATGCAGTTTACCTTTCATTTCTCCTGAAATAGGATTCATATTGATTCTTGCAGTCTAGTGGCAGCACAGTCCTTCCCTACACCTCCTGGCATCCAACTCCAAGTTTTTATTTGAATTTTTTTATCATGGGTTGCTTTGATTATTGCCTTCAAACAGGCTTAAATCTGTCAGATACCGATGAGTTCACACAGAGAAATCAAACAGCAGCTGGAACGTGGAAAGATTGTGCCGTAATTCTTGGTTTTATTGTGTTGTAGAAAAAGTAAATAAATCACAACATGCATATCAGCGCTTCCTTTAATACTCTTTTTAGATGATAAATCTACATTGATTCCAAGCTGAGTTTTGTTCTTGAAGTTGCTGTAAATTACCTTTTTGCTGCGGGCACATTCCAATATTTTCTCTGCTTTATTACTTCAGAAACAACTATCAGTCTTAGCCAGTCATTTCAACTGAGATTCAGCCTTTAGGACTTTTTCTTTAAACAAGCAAAAAAAAAAAAGTCACATATTTCCTATGCAGTCTCTCTTGT
Organism: Stegastes partitus; assembly: GCF_000690725.1. Classification (NCBI taxonomy): domain Eukaryota; kingdom Metazoa; phylum Chordata; class Actinopteri; family Pomacentridae; genus Stegastes; species Stegastes partitus. The sequence continues at coordinate 134,971 of NW_007579702.1, read as the reverse complement.
ATCTGGGTAGTTAGAGAAATGAGAGCACATGCTGTGAAATAAGGCGGAATAATGCAAAACGTTTAGACTGAATGCAAAATGTATTTATGTATTTATTTCCCAGCAGGTACAGCCCTAAGAGAGGAGGTTTGAACTTTAAATCAGAGGAAGGCAGAGTAAGCCACAAGCAAATAAGCCTGTAAAACTTTCTCAGCGTGAAAGCAGATTAACGGTGATGGCTCCATTTATTTCAGTGTTGTATTAAACTTTGCCCGTGAGAAGGCAGGATGATTAAAGTTAGAGTAATAAAGTTATAATAAAATATCTGCTGGGAAAATAAATAAAAATAATATTAGTTCATGACCACAAGTATGAAAAAAAAACATTTAAATAAATAAATAAATATGAAAATGTAAAAATGGAATCAATAAAAGTTGATGTATGGAAGAGAATTATTTAAATATGCCATTTGTCATTACCAAAATGCGTTTTAGATTAAGTAGTTTACTTCATTGGCCACTGTTGGCTTTGCAGGGATTGCAGCTTATTGACATCAACCAGCATCTTCAGGTGTCATTTAAAAAAAAAAAAAAAAAAAGGCCTCATCTGTGTGTGCTTCCTCTAAGTGGCTACAAGATGGAGGCAGAGAGCTGGTGTTTGGTCAGGACAGCTGTTGTCATGGTGACATTCAAACAGATAATAATCCAAATGAACTGATTAAAGTTCCCGGTGGAGCCCAGATTGGTGTTGGATTAAATTTAGAGTCCGTTGTATATCTAGGTAAAAGATTGACACTGAAGATTTTCAGTCAGGATAGGTAGCGATACTCGGTTGGCTAAGCTAACTGAATGAAACTGGTAGCTCGTTGGTTCATCCATCCATCCAAGTGTAGCCCTGCGATGGACTGGTGACCTGTCCAGGGTGTCCCCTGCCTTCGCCCTAAGTCAGCTGGGATAGACTCCAGCCCCCCATGACCCTAATGAGGATTAAGCGGTGTATAGATAATGGATGGATGGATGTTTGAACTGTTCAAACTGTTTCTAAAGAAGAAGAATGATAGAGACACCCCCACTTTGTTTCATATGTTTGTTTCATCTGAAACACCAGAAGTCTGAATGTGTTTCATCTGTACGCTGCAGTTTCAAGGTGACTTTCAGCCATGACATTCTTCATTCATGATGCGTCTTCAGCATATTAAAAACACCACATGCACAAGTTATAAAGTTAAAAAACTTGATTTTTTACCAAAGGGGGTCTTTAAATAAGAAGCCAATTTTAAGCTGGATATTGCTGCCCTCTGTATGAGCCTCCAACCTTTTTAAAATCATTCATCACATCATTTCACCTCACATGCCCCTGTTCGAAATTTTTGGACACATTTTGGAGAGCAGCAGACAGTAGAGGGCAGCAGCTGTAAAGGTAAAAACCTTGCTGACTTTCAGCCTGACAGAGATCCAGCAGAGGTTACAGGACGAATGTCTTATGCATCTTTTCCTCATGTGCTACATGACAGATACATTATTGTCTACTGTATGTCCTGTAAAAACTGCAGCTCAAGCTGTTGTTCATGCTCATGACAGTTGGACAGGTTTTTGTCCACGGTGCAGTGGAGTCAAGGATCTGTCCTTTTGTCCTCGTATAGATTTCACCTCATAAATGAAGCGGTCATGCGCTGCCACACAGATTAGTCAGTCGATCAGTAGTAGACTGTATTCTTTCTAAATTACACGTGAGTCCTAACATGGCTCGTGTGACAGATTCAAGATGTCTGAGTGAGTTATTTCATCCTGTCTTGACGAGTGACAGAGTGACACCCTTTGGTGTGGCGCAGAAATCTGCCATTTTGCAAAATGCTGTGACAGCTCCATCTCTCAATTGTTGGCTTCTCCAGTCGCCTCTATGGCATAATAGACCTGTCATCAGCATCGTCCTCCACCACCCCTCTTCTGCTTTTGTCTAGACAGCAGTTTATGCAAAATCTCTATCTCCCTCCTCTCTCCCCCCCTTTTTTTTTTTTTTTTGCAAGCGTAGATAAGGAATGTCAAATGTGGCGCTTTTCAATACCGCCGCGCCAGATTGGATTGAGATAAATGTTTGACCTCCTTGGGCACAGTCTTCGATTTTTCCTGCACGAGTTTAAATTGATGTGCTTTCTCGGCACTGGCTCAAAAATCTCCATCTTCACTGTCTATCATTAAGTTCCCAGGATGATGTTTTCTTTGCTGGGTTGAAAGGGTTTTAAAATATATTGTTTTTTAATACGAATGATCTTCACAAATGAGCTTCTGTCCTGTTTTTGCTGTGATTCTTTCCTCTTAAAACAACGAAACTTCTGATGAAAACAGGTGAAACAGACGAAGACGCTCTCTTTGGCAGGGCCACATTTGAGGAATCTTTTAGATATCTGAGCATATTAGTGAAAGCTTCCATTGCACTGTGATTATCTTGTAGTCTGATTCCAGTGTGCACATTCTTATATGTTGAGAAAAAACATAATTTAAACCATCATACAGGAAGACAAAATTAAACAGGACATATCTACATTATTGAAAGTTTTACAGGATTCAAATCTGGTTATGTCCCTGTCCTCAAAATGACTTGATTAAAACACACAGAAACATTGTGATTATATAGCAGCCAGTGTATTAGCTGTAATGACATTCTGCTCTGTTTCCTCTCCAGCCCCAAGTCGTCCTCGGCTTCCTCCTTAGCTGGAAAACTGTCCACTGCAATGTCCACGGAGAGGCTGTGAGGAAGCAGAACCTTTCTGTGCCCTGTCACCATGTCACCGGCATCTCTTCTGCACAAGTATGCTATTTTTTTCTTATTTCTATTTAACGATCGGTGCATACATCTGCGTTTGAAGTATAACGGTGATGTAAGGTTATGTAAGAAACTGAAAAGTAGAAAGTCAATCACATGAAAATGGATCAGTGCAAAACATTTACTTCTTAAGTTGTCAGATCCGACACTACGTCCCGTTGGGCTGTTGGGATGTACCTTGGGGCATTTCTCATTATGTTCTGACAGTTTACAGACTGAACTATTAATCGGTTACTTGAGGATGTAATTGGCAGATTAACCGCTAATGGCACTGATCATTAGTGGCAGCATCATGAACATCAAGGAAAATCCTGTTGTATCATATCTTGTGGGTCATCACGTCTTGTGTGGCGTTCAAAAGTAAAGAAAATGTTGGCACTGTCATCAGTACTGGCAAGGGAAGGCTTTAGAATTACACAAGTAGACATAATAACATGTTCATTCAACTACAGGAGAGACTGAATGTTCTCTGCAATTAGTTGGGATAAAAATGTATCAGCATCTGCAGCTGGCCAAAGCAAGTTAAATCAACACATTAGGTATCAGCAAAAATCCAATATCATGCATTCTTCTTATTATATATTTAACCTTACTTATACAAATTAGATTAGTTGTGTATACATGAGCTTATGCCCTGGTAAAGTTCTATCAGAAACAACAACAACAACAGCAGACATTAAGTTAATGAAGCAGATAACTAACAGTAAACAAAGCACGCTGAAAGGAATCGCATGCGTGTACGGATGGAGCGTGCTCTGAGACCGACGCTGTGTGTTATTCCACGAGACTGCAGCACGAACGGCAAAGGCCGACTTTCCCAGATCAGTTCTGGTTCAGGGCTCCTGATGCATCAAACCAGCCACTGGAACGGTTTAAATACGTGCCGGAGTCCCAGAGCAGCAAAGATGAGATATAAGATGGCAATTTTCCAACAACGTTATATCAGGACCAGTGGTTATTACATTTTTTTTTTTTAAGATAGGGAAGGTCAACCAACTGTATTATAAGAAAGCAGCAGCAGCAAGTGTAATTATCACCAGTGATGAACCTTGTGTCAGGGTGGTAAATGAAATCCAGAGGGCTGAAAGAAGAGGCAGCAACATGTTGATATTTTCATCTTTGCAATACAGAAAACGAGAGGGAACTAAGCCTGTGTGCAACAGACCGAGCTTCTGTCGCAGCATTCATGTTATATTTAAATGCAAATTACTTATCAGGCCAGATTTAGATTCTTTTGAGGGCACAGAAGCGCGTGATATTGTTACCTTTATCTCTGGATCTGCGAAATAGAAATTTAATTCATTATCTCAGATATTCATTTAAGATTAATAAAAGCATCTTGCAGTCAATTAAACCCACAGTAAGTGATTTTTTTCACCGACATCCAAGGCACTAGAACACACAATGACATCAAAGATTAAAGATAGTGCAGCTATAATAAAATTTTTACAACAATGGATCAAATGACTGTGAAAGGAGCTGCTTGCTGTGACAGATCCACAGAAAGTTAGAAACCTGGCAGCTTTTCTCCTCAGCTCAGCATTCTGGTGCCTCTCAGTTCATTGTTTTGGTTTTATAGCCTGCGTAGCTTTAGGTTCTGATGGACTCACTATACACCAACTAATGGCTAATATGGTAATTGTGGTTGTAAACTGTTGTCTCCACATGCATCAGACATGGAGCAACATCAAGCTGCAACCTCAAGCTCTGAAGCCAACTTTAAAGTGGCAAAAACTGCAGTTCCTTGAATGTCCACTTGAGGCAGGCACCAAAAGTAAACCAACCCCCATAGAACCCTATAATAAAATGTCCAACTTTATTACAAAAATAAACATGTTTGCTGCCCGGTACACAAAACAGTTTTGGTCTCTATCTCCAGATAACTGTACAGAGGTGATTATTTTCCTATACCTCACTGATTGTGTGGCAGATCTATGCATGGGCATCAGAAAAATACATCAACAAACAGTAAAATACTGCAATGTTTAAAAAATTGTGAAAATAATGGCAAACATCTGTAACATAGGGATATTTTTTTTAGCTGATTTGGTGAAGTAGAACTGTACAGTTTTACAGTTTCACTTTGTAAAAGAATGAATTGCTATTTGTAAAAATTATGTTTTTGAATATGAAATTTATGTACAGATTTTTTAATTCTTTTTTTTTGCAGTCAACATGTACATTAACGCTTTTATCTGTGATTTTTTTTTCAAGATATTATGTGTAATTTAACAAAACAGGACAGCAATGATAGTTTAACCCATAATATACAGAACTTATCTTTCAGCAAATATCTGTAAATTTATTTTATTTTTTGCTGCTTTAAATACAGTTAATTTTATGGTTTGTACCACTTCTAAAAAATATACAACTTTAATTTGCATATTATTTCCAGTACTGGCTTGTTTGATTTTTTTTTTACTAGTTATGTGTAATTACAAAAAAAGGGAAAACATAAAATGACAGTTTAAAAAAATAATTTATCATATTTCACCCTTAATTCACATATTTTTTCTTTCACCAAATATCTGAAAAATATAAATTTTTGCAGATTTAAATCCAGTAAAAATTGTGTAATTTATGATCAAACAATGATTGTTTGTACCATTTTGTAAAAATATGAAATTTTAATTTGCATATTATTTACAATACTGGCTTGTTGTTGGATTACCAGAATGTAAATTAATACTGTTTTTTTTCTGTGATTCTACTGAATATAATAACAAAACAGGGACTATGTCTTTAATAATAGTATTTGTAGGACTATACATATAGTATAAAGCATGTGTATGTTAAAACTGTTATTAAGAGTTAATTTTTTTGCAGTGTACCATAAACAATATTGTTCTAATTGCACATATATTGATTGTCTTATGTGTCATTTAAACAAGCAAAGACATATTAGTATTTAAATAACCTTCGTCTTGGATGTGTGCTCCATCAGTGTGTATGTGGGGGGTGGTATCACAGACCCTTCACTCCCTCACTCTCTCTCTCTCTCTCTCTCCCTCTCTTTCTTTCTCCTCCTCCCCCTCTACTTTATCTCCACATTTCTCCACCCTCCGTGTCTCTCTGTGTTTCCTCCCCACCCTGCTCTCATTCCATCAGGTCTTCACAGCTCCACCGCCTCGTCTCCTCCTCCTCCTCCTCCTCCTCCTCCTCCAGCGGAGCGACAGGATCAGAGCGCGGGAGCAGCAGCATCAGCATCACTGCCGAGCATCTCCCTCACTGGAGGGGGGAGAGAGAGAGAGAGAGAGAGAGAGAGAAAGGGAGGGAGAGGTGAGGAGAAAGGAGAGAGAGCCCAACAGTGAGAAGTTTTTAGTTGGAGGGAGGACGAGCAGGGGAGAGTTTGGAGTGAGAGAGCTCTGTGGGTGGCAGCAGGGGGGACCGGGAGCTTCATTTTCCCCTTTTTTTTTTTTTTCTTTTCTCGGCCGTGAGCTCCGTCTGCCTCCTCCTCTCCTCCTCCTCCTCATCTTCTTCTTCTTCCTCCTCTTCTCTGCTCCTCTTCTCACCCGGACTCTCCTCCCAGCTCCCGCCGTGGGGTCTCAGCTCTCCGTCTCCCTCCCCCCCTCCCTCGCTCCCTACCTCCCCCGGGCCCTGCTGGGAGCCTCCGGGCTGCTGCGCCGCAGGAGGATGTCTCGCAGGGAGTCTCCCCCGCCGCCCTCGCCGCCTCCGCCGCTGCTGGGGCTGCAGAGAGGGGAGGTGCAGTGCGACGAGCGTCCGGAGCCGGCCGAGCCTCTGTCCGAAGCCGAGAGGGAGATCATCCAGGACACGTGGGGGCACGTCTACAAGAACTGCGAGGACGTGGGGGTGTCCGTGCTCATAAGGTGAGGAAGGAGGGGGAAAAAAAACCCATCTCATATCTGTCTTAGTTGGAACAAACTTTAGGTTAGTGAACTGAAAAGATTCTGGTTGTGTGTTTCTGCTGCCTGAGCCTGGATGCTGGTGGATACCTGTCTGGTGCATTGTTAATAATAATTAGTGGATGAGAAGTAAAGTGATTGCATCTCCTGCTTAGTTGGTCCCTGTCCTGCACTTTGCTTTTATTTGGACACATTTAAACAAAGGAAGAATCTAAATCTGTACTGTCAGGGTCACATAAACTTCTCCTGAGCTGTAAATGCCAAACAAAGTTACAGAAAGTGTTTGAATGAGGATTACTTTGAATAAGATCTTCAGCATCTAAACTGAATGCACAGGTTGATCATGTGCACCAGAGTGGTGGATATGGAGCACAAAACAAACAAAATAATGCATTAAAGGTGCAGATAAATCGAACCAGAGGTGAGCGGCTGAATCTTTGTGGCTTTGTTGTAAACTGGTGTAACTTCAGATTCAGAAAACATTGGCTGGCATCGACTGAAACTCTGGAAGAAACTTCATAAAACTAAAAAAAATGAGTACAAATGTCTTAAAAAAATTAACTTTTCATTTTTATTCAAGGATACAAATTGTATGCCACCTTTATAAGTAGTTGAGTGACTTCAACAGAAATGCTGTCATCTGTCTTATCTGTCATGATTTCTACCAGTTTGTTTCCATTGCTGCTTCAGTTTTCTTTTCTGTATAAAGGAAATGCAGCGTGAGATTCCTAATCTGGTATACAGCTGCATGATATTGAGAAAAACTGATGCAAAATGTAGTTTTTCAGTAACATATACTGTGAAATGAGAAAGTAAATTTGGCTTGAATGACTCTATTTGGAGAGAATTTATTATTCTCAAATGCCTGTCATGCTTTTTAGGAAGAAGTGCATCAAAAAGCTAAAAAAAAAAAAAAGCCATTTGAAACCTTCCTCATATGGTGGAACGCTGGCAAATGCTTTGGGTGACATTCAGATGTGGTTTTGCGCTCGTCACACGGAGCTTTGTGGAGCTACTTTAAATGGTCAAACAAATTAGTCGCGTTGCCTTGTGTGGTAGCAACAATTGCTAGACGCAGCTGACAGAGTACCTGTTTTTGGTCAACGTCATCCTTTCTGTTGCTGAAATATTTCGCTCCTGTTGTGCTGCTGCTGCCTTCTGTTCTGCTCATCTTGCAGCTGTGCACATGTGGAGCCTGAGTGTCAGAAGACTGTTGAGAATAAAGCAAAAAACAAACAAATTATAATAAAACTATGTATATCCAAGAATTCTTAAATTGGAGTAAATGATCAAAATGACAAACTTCTCTTGTAGATCAGTTGTGGAAAATGAGAACTGTGCAAGTTTTCCTTATGTATCAAACTGCGAGTAAAGTCTCTTGAAGGCAAACATGAAAACACATTTTCTTATCATCTTTTCTTTATGACAAAATTAGAACAGTTTGTCATTTCTTGGAAAATTTTCAGTTTTTCTCCTCAAGTGGGCGGGGCTAACTTTTAAAAGATGGCATCACATTGTTCTGTGCACCAATCAGGGTCTGGCAATGCTTCAATCAAAATCCAATGACAGTAAAAAAATAAAATAAAAAAATTAATCTTTTCACTCAAACAGAACAAAACAAAAAAGCTTTCGTTTGTATTTGGGGTGCGAAGTTTGAACAATACTCTTAACTGATACTTGGAAACCTTATTAATCAATAGCTTATTAATTAATAACACAAAATAAGCTAACTGGACATTATTCCATGTCCTTATAGTTGTTTTGAATGCTACTGTCAAGACAGTGTTTAACAGCAAGAGGCTCCACCTGGTGGCAGAACTAAATACTGCAGCTGAAGCTTTTCGGCTAATATATTTATTGTCTGTTCAATTATTAACAGCAGGTGATTTTTTTTATGAACACCAAATGAACTTATATTATTATGAATATTTCTAATTACAGAAAACATTTAAAATCTGAGGACAACTTTTCACCGGCTTTTATAATTGAGTTATTGTCTTCTGGATGGACTGACCTCCTGACCTGCTCCAGTGTTTTAGCGTTCTGTGTTCACATTTGTCAAAATCAACATGAAACACAGGCCTTCATCCAGAGGTGAGGTTCCCTTCTAACCCCTCGTTAAACAGTGTGTCAGCATGTGGAGACCTTTAGTGATTAGAAAAGGTTACGTTATAAAACTACAAAAAAAACAATGTTTTCTGAGCATCCCAAACACATTGTGTAGTGACTCTTTTGTACAATTAAAACTGGATCCTTATGTTCAGTTTAAAAAAAACTCTAAAAGTCAGTCATTCAACAGAGAGCTCAGCCAAAGTCGTGCTATTACATCACGGTGTGTCCAGATACCCAGAGGTCTGAGCAAACCTGAAAAACCTTCTCAGCACATGCATCCAACGAACGTATGGGTCAGTCAGTACCATGATTGAGCATCACTGTCTTGAAATTATTTCCAGTTAGTTACTCGTATGGCTAAATTACCCCAATATTACAATTATTATGTAAAGTAATATTACATTGTTTGAGCAGAGTTATAGGTGAGCTGGTGTGCTTGAGCTGCAGCGAGTGGCAGAGAGCCACTTGCCTGCTCATAAATCCACACATGGCAAAAGTATAGGTTACATCCAAACCATTTTAAGGAATGAAGAGATTATTTTCATTTAAAAAAACTTCTAAATCAGATTTAATCAATGACTGAGTAGGAACTTCAAACACAGTTCAGTGACCAAGTTAAATTAGACTGTAAAACAAACAAGAAAAATGTTTTTACTCTAATTTTCTTAAAGAATTAATTGATTTCTTTCTTACTTCAACCACCTTTAACCTCATCTTCAGGGTCTCACAACTTTATTCTTAAACCTAAGCAGTTATATTAAACTTAATCTGGACTTCTGGCCATGACCCTCTCTTACATATTTGTGCGTTAAACACAAACACAGTGAAAGAATTCAACACATCTTCCAAATAAAGAGCAGCTTAACAGAAACTGAAACTTTCCTTTTGGCTGATATTCTGCCTTTTACCTGCTCATCGTGCTGCAGTGATGCAGGAGTGTGTCTTCCTCCACATCATGGACATCACTACGTAGGTTTACATTCACATTTAGTGCACATTTTCAAAGCATTTCTAGATAATCTGCAATAGAAAGTGAGGATTGACTTATTTTATGTATTATCTGAACTTAAAAATGTGCATTAAAAAAAAAAGTTCAATCTATGTTGAGTGATGTGTTGACAGGAATGTTGTTTTTCTGTTATCACATGTTGAGGATTTTTTGAAGTTACTGACAGAAACAAAAATAGGAAACCAGCAGGGGTGAACAGCCACATAAAGTCATGTTTGGTCACTTTCACTCTTCAAATGAATGAGGATTAGTTGTGTCCCCAAAAAGAGGTCAGGTCCCCACAACATGAACACAACTCCACAGCGTATTCTGCACTCGTTCCTCTCACCAGTTACTGAACTGTGACAAGTGCAGCGACGGAGGGAACATGGCATTCCTCAGATGCTGATGAAGGACATCCATCGTCCACTTCTTCTCACACTCTGGCTTTGAGGCAGTGAATATTTTGAATTCGTAGCTTGTGGGTTTACAGTTTATGCCACACAAATTCAAACTTTTACGTTCCTTGTGTTTACTATTTTGCACAACTCTTGCTCTGCCGTTGCTGCTGCATTCTCAGGTTGTCAAAAAATACCAATAAACATTAAATCCTTTTCCAGAAGGCCGATCTCCTACAGACAGCGAGTCTCTGTAAAGTGTAAGTCCAACTATGTACCGCTGCTTGACTGGGATTTTTACATTTTTGTTTTGTATATATCAAAGAAGAACGCTTGATTTGTTTGAATGTCCTCAGCTAAACTGTCCCAGTGCTACACTAAGGAAGCCCTTAAGTGCTTGTTAAAATGGACAGCGAGTCGTAGCCTTGGAGACTGATGTGGGTGAGACAAACTGATTTTCGGTGTTGGGTGACGAGAATCCTCGAGGCAGAAAGTAGAAGGGGCAGAGAGCATCTTTTGTATGTGAGTGTGTGTCTTGAGCTCTTATCTGTGGATGACAGCTACAAGCTTTGGCACTTAAACGCCTCCCTGCATGCTTCCCTATCTGTCCTCTCCTCTGTCACTCCTTTCACTTGCTTACATCTTTCTTTCTTTTTTTGGTGATTTTCTCCTCCTCCTTTGAAGAAAAGGTGTCACCGGCCTTCCCTTTGAAATCTCAGTTAGCCGCGATGATGGTCGGATCAATTATGTCAAAGTCGCCAAGCGCGTTGCGTTTCCAGGTTCGCTCTGGTCTGGATACGCGTCGACACCTTGGAGTTTCTCGTAGCTAAGAAACAGCAGAGTGAACATAATGTCTCAACAGACTGCCAGATAGACAGTGACAGAATATAGTCTAGCATCTAGTGACTCTTTTCACTTTATATTTAAACATGTAACTATCAGAACAAAAATTCTCACTGACCTCCTAAAAACTAAAATTCAGTCTCCACTGATTGTGTATACGTTTCCTCAGAGGTGTGACATGACCAATTCCTCTCTTATCAACATTAAAACCAACATTATGTCACAAAATCTACTTATCAGCCCCTCTAAAGCAGGTTCATCAACGGGTCACACCTCGTTTTTAATTATTATCCATACATAATCTGCCCTAAAGACTCATTTTACCTCCCTTTGACCTCCCTTTTAAAGATATTACAAACCTGAATGGATTCAAACTTTCTCAGTCTTAGTGAAAATAAGATCTTAATGCTGGGTAGACCAGACCTTTTGAACCACCCTGACATCCATTTCCATATAATCCATCTTTTGTGAAAAATCTAACTGATCTTTGACAGCTTCTTTGAATTTAAGGTAAACTTTACTGATCACCAGGGAGATTTATGTTCCTGCGAGACATAGAAGAAGCAAGACAAGACGAATCGATCAGCTAAGGCAGGGGTGTCAAACTCTGGCCCGCAGGCCAAATTTGGCCCGCTTTGTAATTATATTTGGCCCGCGAGACAATACCAAATGACTACTAGAATTGCCCCCGGTATTATACTGTACAGCACATTCACCGCTAATACTACAAATCCCATAATGCCCTGTTGTTGTTTTGGCACGTCAATCAGGACAGGACCCAGAAACTCCCTCTCTGTGACAGTAGGCATAGCGACTTCACACTACAACTGTCACTGTGCCATTGATGTGTTTTTTTATTTATAATTTGATTTTGCATGTCTCCACTGTTAAGTTATATTTAATGTATGGTAATAAGTTTAAGCTTAATAAGCTTGTTCCATATTCAATTTTAAAGCAAAATTTGATTCGGTCCATATTAAAAGGTTCATTTGTTCAATGTTGGCCCGCGACTTTGTTCAGGTTTTAAATTTTGGCCCACTGTGTTTTTGAGATTGACACCCCTGAGCTAAGGGGTCAGAACCACCTTTTTGATGAAGACCCATCATTCTCCCAGAGACTTTAAAAACTCGTTATGTGGCGGCAGAGCAGTCGTCTCTTCCGCATCTGCAGCTGGTATAAACATGCAGCTGCTTGTCTTCAACAATAAAAACAAGAGCACCATCACATAACACCAGTACTGGCCTCCTTACACCAGCTTCCTGTCAATTTTAGGACTTTATTGCTTGTTTTTTTTTAAGGTTTTTATTGATTGGCGCCACCTTATTTAGAAGAATTCTTACATTATCACTCTCCGGTTAGCGCGCCGAGGTCAACCAACCAGATCTCGGATGTTCCGAGATGTAGGCACGAAAATAGAGGCGGTGGAGTCTTCACAGTGGCTGCTCCTAATCTCTGGAACAGTTTGCTTTTCCATGTGAGAACTGCTCAGACTTTAAAAACTTTTAAGCCGCTGCAAAACGCCCACCTCTTCTCTTTGGCATTCAGCGGAGCTTGACACTTTGTTCCATCGTTTATCTTTTATTATTTTATTGCTGTTTTATTTTAGTCATTGTGTCTTATGGTTTGCTAATTTGTTTTCACAGCATTTGGTTCAACTCCTTGTTTTTAAATGTGCTTTTTGAGTAAATTTGATAAAAGCTGATATGTAAAAACTTTAGGGTTTTGTTTCTTGGCTGTAAAAGTCTCTCTGGCTGCCTGGAAGTGTGAGTTGGAAGATTTTGTGATTTATGCTAAGCTAGTCTGGCTATCCAAATGTAGGTGTATAGGTCGTTATTTGAGTGTTGTGGTTTTTAAATCGTCTTCACTACAGGAAACAATAACCTCAGAACTAGCGACATACATGTTGAAACATAAGTTTTGCTATAGATCTGAGTTGTGCAATAGGGTCGTCCTGCTTCGTTAGCCATTTTAATGACAGTGCTGTGTCTGACTGTTGCACCAAAACAATTCCTTTTTTTGCAGGGGCATCGTTGCTCCATCCTGGGTTTAGCACTGCCCAAGATGATTATGATTGGTTTAAAAAACACTATCCGGAGCTTTTTTTCCTCCCTCCTATAGCAGAATGGTGATGAGATGCATCCACAGCTCAGGTCAGAGTATGTGAGACTGATGCTAAGCTAACTTCTGCTGGCTGTAGTTTCATATTTAACAGAGTGTTGATGTTCTCTTGACAAAAGCGTAAATATTAATGCATTCCTAAAATGGGTCTGGGTGTTAAAGTAGAATTGGTTTTCCATCAAATATAAAAAACAAACAAACAAACAAAAAAGAAAAAACATGTTAATTTACACAAAAAATCAAACATAAACTGGAAAACACAGCAGTATTAAAGTCAGGAAATTGTGCTTTCATATTAGTTGGGAAAATGGATTTTACTTTATTAGTATCAAGACTAAACTATCAAAATGCTTTCAAATGTTTCCAACTGTTTGTGCATTTTCATTTTGGACTTCCATCCATGCATCCACAGCAAACATGTAAGACGACAGTATAATGAAAATGACCACCACAATATCCCAGAGGCCAGTGTGATCCCTGATGATTACTTCTACTGTTTACACCAACATTAAATAGAAAAGATCCATTATTACTGCAAATGTTGAGTTTTTGCTTGTAAAAGATTGAACTGTTTAATCAATCTGAAGTGTTTGTGTTGTTTCATCACTTCACTCGACATCTTCATGGTTCCACCACCGTGTAAAGCACAAAGCGTGTAATTATCAACAGTTGGCATGCAGTTTGTATCCCGAGGCTGACGATGGGTCAAACTCTTGTGCGGTTGCGATCTTGACGTTGAGAGCAGTTCACAACATCTCCCACGAGATGAGAACTCCTACTTACATTTTCATGTCGATCCATCTGCCTGGATGCTTGGAGAGAAGAGACGGCTACAAAAGCCTCAGCTGATCTCACCAATGCGTACAAATGCAATTGCACCAACGAGTGAGAGCGCCCCGGGCGACGGCAGAGCACTGTGCATATGGCAGCTTTGTGACTACAATCAGACCCTGCATACTTTGATTCAAAGGCTATTGTTGTAGTGATGGTGCTGATGGGAGGAATCAGGCACATTTTCATTCTCAAGTGGAGGAATTTTGAGCCAATCTCACTTGAATAGTTGTAGGTATTTCACGCAGCATTTGTAAGAATAACAGCAGAGCAAAATGCCCAAATGTTTGTATTCCATTTCTCTGTCTATCTCTGGGTTTAGCTACTGTAATAACCTACAATGCAATTAAGCAGGGGTGTTCTTTTCTTAAGCTGTAAAGATCACTTATCCTACTGAATATATACATAAAATGAACAAAATACAGCCATGATAGCATCCTTTACGTTCATGTTTTAGCATGTTAACTATTGCTAATTAGTGCAAAAACACAACGTAGAACCGAGGCAGGTGAGAATGCTGATTGTTTAGCAGGTTAATAGATAAAAACATGAAGCAAAGTATAAAAATGTAACCTGGTGATCTTGCTCAAATGAAAATTAGAGGATCAAAGGTTCATCCTCTGGGGCTCATGGATGTGTACTCCCAAGTTCATGGCAATTAATTCAGTGTTTTGCAAGATATTTCACTTTACACCAACAATGCGCTAGTAGTAATAGAGGAAAGGTAAGAAAAACACCAGGTTTATCTGAATTCATCCTGTAAATGTCTGTTTTATGGCAATCTATCCGATAATTGTGGTGTTTACTGATAAACAACTGATTAGTTTGTGAATTTTATTCATTTAACCTTTCCGCATTGGTGGTAGATCTTCTACAATCAGGACGATATGTGGTATTTTTAATTAGTCAATTATTAAGCAGTCGGCATGGAGTCGAGGAGTTTGTCTCGTGAAAAAGGCGTCCTTGAAGTTTCAGCGGTGCAGCTTAAGATTATTCATAGTTCTCCAAAGAACTACAGAAACACTTCCAGTTTAATCAAAGTGCGATTAACAAGTGCCACTAATGGTGCTGCTTATCTTTGATGACTTAATTTAAATGCAGAGGCAGGTGTACCAATGTGTTCAGAGCTCTCTAAAGTACTAAACACCAATTCCCTGCTCACACGGCGACAAAATGTTTCTCACTGTGCCTTGATATGCAGGCAGCTTTACAGACATATCTGATCATTGTTGTGGCCCACCATGCACCAGCCATCCTACAAGTGCAACAAAAAAATAGCTGCACATCTCTCCCATGATGCTCTCAAATGATGTAAGATGGAAAAAATATCCACAGTTACGCTTTTAGAGATAATTAACGTCTATATGAGAGGTACTGACTGTGGTCAAGGAGTGACAACGGAACCCAAAGTCAGGAAAGTAAAAGCAAAACTGTGATGTACATCCGTGTCTTCGGCTTCGTTCAGACTGCAGGCAAATCAGTTTCATAAATTTGATCTTTAAGAAAAAGTGTCTGCACTGTTATTTGCAAGTGATCAGACTGCGTCGAGATCACAGACTGTTTATAAAGACAGACAAACCCTCCGTGACATTAACCAAAAGTTTCCTGAACAGCTTCTTTGAAGCTCAGTGTTGTGGCTCTGACTGTTGCTATTGTGGATCATACAAATATTTCTGGGTCTGGACTGTGTTACGAGAGCACCGACCTGTCAATCAAACCAGCCACAACCTTTATGCAACCTAAATAGCTAAGTTACATAAAAATATAACCACGGTACAGTCGTCATAAATGGAAAAATCAGGTTTAGGGCCAAAATCCTTTGTTATACCAGCTGTAAACATGTTTATATCTGCTGTGAAGTTACATGTTATAACATAGGTTGTGATAGGAACTGACTCGCTTTTGGTGCCAGTCTCAAGTGGCCATTTGAGGAACTGCACTTTCCTGTATTTGTGCTTCACGTTTCAGCCGTGCAGGTTTCTGCTTAGTGGAGACGTGACTTACCTCTACACGTGTTGATGTGAAAATTATGTAGGCGTCAGTAACTGTGTAGTTACATGGGCGACACTGATGTATCTGCAGAAATCAAATTGGAATCACATTTTTAATTCTGGATACAATCTGAATATAACAAAGAAACTGATTTAGACTGACAGTCCAGTTCTCAGGCCTGCTGTATGTCTGAATTTCAGGCCTATTCCCCTAAAAAACCAGTCACTGTATCTACTAGTGCTTTTTATGTGCTGATATCTTATTGTACTACATCTTGTGCTGCACACTGCCCCTCAACATGTGTGAAAGACAGCTTATATTGTCATAAGAGTTAGTGAATAAAATGAAAACTTGCAGCAGCGTTGTAGCCAATGAGATCACTGAATTATGCTGACGTAGGATGAAGCCTGTGTGTGATCTGACAGACTCCATGGTTGATGGGTTTTATTTACATATAAAGAAAGTACAGTTAACAAGTCAGCTAAAGGTTGTTTTCCCCCCCTGTGGCCTCCTTTAATAAATTATGGGAAATGTTTAAAGCATGGTTATGCTCTAGCAAGAAATACTTGGTCAAGGGAAGCATTGTGATTATGGTTGGTAAATACATAATTAAGTTGTAGTATGCATGAATCCATCACTTCACCCGTCACACCGTCACTGTCCGCTCATGTCACTAAACTCGTTGTCCTGCAAAGGGAAATGAAGAGATGCATAATCGTCCAATATAAACAGAATTTGTGGGGATGCTGGGCTGAATAATGCACAGGCCAGAACAAGCACAAGAACACCAACTTTGAACCATAAAAGGTTTACCTGCTAATTTTATATAATGCAAAGGTCAAAGAACCAGGCACCAAAACCCCACACGGTACAGAGACATTGTAAAAATGTTTATTTTTTAATTACTTTTTAATTCAATTTAAAAAAAAAAAAACACAGTTTACTGGTATTTAACAGATTTTCCCTGTTTTGTTAAATTACAGATAACAACTTGTAAAATCCCAAAATGTAATCAATACACTTGAAAAAAAAACTGTAGTAGTTTTACACTGCTTTATTGTATTTTAATCAGCTAAAAATATAATTATTATAAAGATATTTGCCTTTTTGTCAACATGCAGAATCTTTTAAACTTACTTTTTGTGACACACTTGCTGCCAGATTTTCAGATTATTGTTTTTCATTTTTTAAACTTTTAATTTTTTCTACAGTGTAATTCTTTCGACTGCTTGATTTTAAACCTTGGCTTGGGAGCATTTTTGATTGTTGGTCTCTGGAAGGTGAAATGAGTGTGCAGCACATAGTGATGCATCGAGTATTATCGAGTATTATAGAGAACAGAAAAGTACGAAACAACAGAACAAAGGCTGCAGTTTCTTTTTCTGTGGTTTTTGTATCGTAAAGCCCTAAAACTTAAATCCCTCAAACTCATCAGTGTGTGTGAAAGTCACATATTTACAGTTATGAAACACCAGAGGGGAATGTTAACCCTTAAATATTAGTAAAAGCATGTAAACATTCAGTGTCATACGATCTTTCTCTTAAGGTGACATTTCTACACTAACACACCAACAAAGTTTCCCTGTAGCCCACAATCTTCCTTCCATATTATCTTTGAATGCAAAGTAAAACCAAGTCTTGGCTACAGGGGATTAAACATTTCATCTGTCGAACACAAGAGGAGGAGAACGTCTTATTCTTAAAGCGCTGCCGTTAACTTTCATGTTTGTCTCAGCTGAACAAGAGCTACTAGACGGTCTGAATTGTTCTTGTCGCCAAAGAAAAGGAGTGTGTACGTATCACGACAGCTGGTAGAGGCGAGTTAGAAGCGCTACGGGCGAGCCGAGTCTCTGTAAGCGTAGCATGACATCGGATCTGGGGGATGTGGATGTAGCGTAGCAGGGCTGCCGACGGCCAAACTCCAACAGGGAAATAACTGTACTAGCAATTCTAGTTAGCTGGAGCCTTGACAAGATTTAAAGTGGGTCAGAGCAGAAGTGTGTGTGTGTGTGTACATGTAAATCCATCTGTTTCAGGCTGTTTGTCTGTAAATGTCTCTGTGTTCACAACTAGACTTTGCACTGTCAGTGAAAACCAGCAATACTTAATCTGTCACATTTCTCACACATCCCCCTCAGCTAAGCTTGTGGAGACTTTATTGTTGCTTCGGTATTCGGCCTTTCTCCTGCCGAGCCCACAGACAGCTGTGATGAAAACTGTCAAAGCCCGAATCAAAACAAATCTTCGATCATTTACATCTTCATTGTTTATGTCTCTGCTTACATCCACCAGGGAGGTTCACGGGTTGAATTTACTACATCGGCACCTAAAGTGACTCGTGCTGGAAAGACCTCAAAGACAATCCAGTCAGTTTGGTCGCAGGTCTCAGTTTTGAAAAGCTCTGAGGTGAGGCGTGGAAAAGATTTGTTTTTCTTTACTGCTGGAACAGTTTGTCATGTTTGTGAGGATTTTAGAACTGACAGCATTCATTTTGTATTGTAGTCTGTTGGTTGGTCCATCACTCTGGTCCAGTTGTCTTTACAACAATCAAATGGATTACCATGAAACCCTGAAAAGGCATTCATGATCCCCCAGAGACAGAAACCTGCGTTTTCTTCCTTCTCAAATCAAGTTTATTGTCATTTTGCTGTACATACGCAGTCGTACAGGCAAGATGAAAGACCATTTCTTCAGGATCATTTAATTAGTAAGTAATGGACGTCTGGGATAAGACACTAAACGTTCACTGTCGCTGTCTCCTGAAGGGGACGCTGTGTCCATGCACGCCGCCATCATGTTGAACATGGTGAACCTCTTCAGGTCCTGGTAGGTCTTCAGGAACACATGATGTTGTGACGATGGTGAAGCTGCAGATGCTGCCCAGAGCTAGTCTGCATCCCCTCCAGCTGTATGTCCGTCTGGGATGTTGTCATGGAGCCATGTTTCTGTTAAAGCAGACACTCAGCAGTCCCTCCACTCTCTGTGGGTTTCTCTCAGCAAACGTAGCTCGTCCAGCTTGTTGTGGAGGAAGCGGACATTGGAGAGCAGGAGGACGGTCCTACTGGTCTGGAGGGGTTAGCCTTTAGTCTTGCATGGATCCCAGCTCTCCTTCTCCTTTGTTTATGTTCGTACCGTTTGTACTTACTTCTCTCTCGGGTAACTGCCGGCGTAGTCTCCGATCGGACTCTGTGTTGGTGTAGTATGTCCACATCACAACTGATCGCTGCAGTTTTAGCGTCATTCACTGTCCTGACGCCCAGCAAAGTCTCTCGTCTGTAAGTTTTGCTGATTGAACGTCTGGGATGGACAAGACACTCAAAATGTTCACTTTCGTTGTCTCCTGAAGGGGCCACTGTGTCTATGCGCACCACCATCACCATGGCAAAAAAAACCCCATCATTGTGAGGTCAACTTTGGTTTATGAAAAAATATGTAAAACAAATTAAATTTCCATCAGCCTTGGCCTTGTGAGCATGTTTACATGCAAACAGTAAAGCAAGCAGCATCTTGCAAAGCTTAGAAAAATAAAGTGCCAAAGTGTGAAACTGCAGTTCCTCAAATGGCCACTTGAGGCTGCCTCCGATAGTGAGTCAATCCTCATAGACCTCCATGTTAAACTGGCCTTTAACTTTTAACTTCAGAGCAGAAATAAACATGAGGTCCTGGTTCATTCTGGTTCAATGGTTTGTGTGTCTGAAGCTTATTTCCTTGTTCATGAAAATTCTACAAGGGATTTGTATTTTATTTACATTTTTTATTTAGCTGCTCTGTTTGGATTGTATCAAGGCTAAAAGGTAAGCAGGTGACAGATGGGTGACATCAGTTTGATTTTTAATCCAAAAGCTGTGAAAACACATCTGGAAATGTGTCTGAATTTCACAAAGATGAATTTAATAGACAAAGCTGTCAAATTCACATTTAATATTCTTTTTTTTTTTTTTTTAAATCTCTTTTTAGTTTTTGTAAGATGGTATTTTTGTGCCACCCCATCAGGTCGTGTATTACATATTTTGTTTTTTGTATTTCTATTTAATTGTTTTTGTTTTGTTTTTTGTTTTTTTTTTACAGTGCACACACATTTTTTTAACAAGTTTGAAAGACAGACAAACTAAGCTGTCCAATCAAGTCAAGCCGTTATAGAGAACCTCAACAGCCAGTATTTTATATCATTTAATTTGGACAATGAATGTAATTTAAGCCCTTTCCAGACTTGGACCTTGTTGTGCAAATATGTTCTCAGTTTGACATGTGAGTCTGAACAGTGTCTGATTTCTGAACTCTTGGAAAACAACAATCAGTTTGAACTGCTGTCAGATTTAAGTAAAGGTTGAACCAGCACAAAGTTTGATCCATCAAAGCAGAGAGATAAAACACATGTCTGCTGCTCTCAGCTGTGATGATGAATTAAAATTAGATTTGATGACATTCAAGCAAGAAGAAAAACAATTGTTCCTTACCTTTCTGTAAATTTCAGTAAACGAACATTATCCTAACATGAATAGATCACTGAAGAGTTCAAGAACGTATCATAGACGTTTCTAATCTGACTAATATTTCGACTCCGGTAGGTTTCTTTCAGTTTGGTTCGCTCGCGTTCTCCGCACTAGACGGGCTTGAAAATTAAACACCCGTTTTCAGCACACCTGCATCCAATTACGCTCAAAGAGTCTGATCAATCTGAGCTGCAGGGTCTCATCAGCGCCTCTGCCCTGTAAAGGTTTCTGCTGGGAGCTTCCTGCCACGCCGCTGCCGCAGAGGCGAATTACTCACTTTACAGGCAGGAAAAAAAAGCACATGTGAGTTGTTGAACTGCACCTCAGTCAAAAACCTGCGTAGTCGGGGAGAATGGGAGGGATTGATTTGAATTTATGGCACACGGAGCATCGAAAGGAGTCAGGATGTCGTTTGTAGGATGACATTTTGGGCTTAAGTGGTATAAAATGAAAAAGAACGGTGACTCTATAGCTTCGGGCGGTTCATTTTTTTTAGGTGTTTTGCATGCGTGGTTCTCACTGGGATTTGTCCCAGTTAAAGCTAATAGATGTCATAGTTGTCATCCTGTTGGGTTTATTGCCAGGCAAAAATTCCAAAATAAATAATAACAACAATGAAGTCTTTGTGTTCAGGATTTTAAATCTTGCTGTTGTTGTTTCTTACATTCTTCAGGAAATTCTTCTAAAGTTGTAAAATACAAACAGAAAATCATTCTCAGCAGGAACGTTTCTCCCTCACACGTCTGTCTTCATTGCAAACCAGTGAAGAAAGAAAAAATAAGAAACCCAGCATGTTTTTTGGATTGTGATGTATTTTACCCAAGATGTTAGGGTTTAAAGTTTGGAAACTGTTAGCAAAGAAGGTCGTAGATTACCTGAAGACTGGTTTTGAAAGGTTTTTTTATTTGTGTGTTGCCCTTGTTTTTACAGAGGAAACATATTGGGATAAAGGCAAAAGCATACAACAAAAATTTTGATTTTTTTCCCGCTTAAAATGCTTAAATAAAAACAAATCTACAGACAAATCTCCTCAGGGTGCTCAATAGTGAAAAATATCAGTATATTTTGTTTAAAAAGTTTGTAAGATGAAAAAAAAAAAGTACATGTGGAAGAATAATAATGAAATAAAATGATGTTATTGAATAGAGATAATTCATTATTTGTCCTTTAATTTTGCTTCTGTTATCAAATTTTATCACAGATTACAAAGTAATTTGGAGCTTGATGGGCTGTTCAGAGTTTTTTTGGTTGGTTTTTGTTTGTTCTTATTTCCGGTGTCTGTGACAGGCCTTAAATCACAACATGACATGAACATTAAAAGAGCAAGTGACAGGAGTGAACCCACTAATAGTTGTGACTTGTCACCAAAAAAAAGTATGTTTTTGTATTTATCTGTTGTTTTCTGAAGTATCAGACAATAGATGGAGCCACTGGTGAAGAGATGCACCATCATCACACGTCTGACAGATTCACACTTGGAATGTGTTGGCATCATCTTTTGTGGGTTTTTTTAAAAACAGGAATGAGCAGGAGAGAATCTCTGTGGCTCAGGTGGTAGAGCAGAGTGTCTGCTAATCACAAGGTCGGTAGTTCAGTCCCTGATCTTTCCTGTCAACATGCTAAAATGTCTTTGTGCAAACAACTGAATGCTGAGTTGATTCAGATGGTAGATGAGCACCTTTGCATTGGATCTCCACCACTGCTGGTGTTTGTAGATGGATGACAAAGTGATTTTTAAAAAACTGTTCTGGTGGAGGAAGCATTCACATCCTTTATTGAAGTAAACATATCAATACCACTCTGCAAACGTGCTCTGTTACAAGTAAAAGTCCTGCTTTGAAAAGCATTACTGAAGTGAAAGTGTGTTATCAGGAAAATAGAGTTAAGCATTAAAGTAAAAATACTCAACGCAGCTGGTTGAGGTGGAGCAAGTCTCAAATAATTTTGCATCCAACTGCAACAAATGATTATTTTCAATCTGGACTAATCTGCTGATTGTTTTGTTTGTAGAAAATTGTGAAGAAAATAGTGAGAAATGCCACCACAAGTGCTCTGAACGTATGTCAAAGTAGTTGCTAATTTTCTGTCGAGCTGATTAATTAACAGATAGTTTCAGCTGCATCTCTATGAACTGCCAGTCGTTTATTTCAAAGTTAAATATTGTATTTTTTAAGTTCTCAATGCTTTCTGTGCAAAAATCTTAATTTGTAAAGTAACTAAAGCTGTCAGTTGAGCAAAAAGTGGAATATTTTCTTCTGTGATGTGATGGAGTAGAGGTAGAGCGATAAGGAAAGTACAACCACCTCAAGCTAGCATGTGAGTGAATGTGTGAGTACGTTCCACCACTAGTTAATTTACTGAACACTCTTAAATCCAAACTATTAACTTTAAAGGTCATGAATGGATTTATCCGTATATAAGTAAGGCCTGTAGTTCACAAAGACAGGCTGTATATTTATTGTTCTTCCTCAGCCTTAAAGTTGTTTATATGTGATGGAGCATCAGGTAAAGCTTTTCCAGTAAAGTATTTATATACATTTATATGTGTAAGATAAGATAGAGTTTGTAGTCTTACAGCACGAAAGGGGATGGTGCAAGAACGAAGGCAACATAAGCAAAAAAAAACAATAAAAATGAGCAAGAAATATACACAAGTACTACAGATCTGCATAGATTTCTCTATTTGTGGAAAATAATATTTAAAACGTATAAAATCAGTTCAGAATTAAAGAAGTCTCTCGCATGAGGAGTGAAACGTCTTCAAGAACCAAAAAGAGAAGTCCAGTTGCCGTCCGCTGAACGTCATAAATATTGCACAGACTGAATATTTTACATAATGATGCACCTGGCAGAAAGTCAGAGGATCATCAAAGTTATTACAGATCCAACCTGAGGGGAAATAAAAAGTCGGCACCAACTTTTATTGCAATACATTAAAAAAACATTTCAGAACTGAACCAAAAGTGTGAAGCTGGTGGCAGTGCTAAATTAAAAACCAGGAGATCACCGAGGTCAACGGGATTCATTCCCAGGTGAATGTCTGAAACATAGATGGCTAAATATTTGTGTTCCAGACTGAAATATTCAAGTTAACATGGATGAAAAAATACATTTATTTTGGATTTTTCTAATCAGTATGAAATAAATCTGCCTCCTGTAGGTTCTTTGTCAACTTCCCGTCGGCCAAACAGTACTTCAGCCAGTTCCAGGACATGGAGGATCCAGAGGAGATGGAGCGGAGCAGCCAGCTTCGGCACCATGCCCGCAGGGTGATGAACGCCATCAACACTGTGGTGGAGAACCTCCATGACCCGGAGAAGGTGTCGTCAGTGCTGGCCCTGGTGGGAAAGGCCCACGCCATCAAGCACAAAGTGGAACCCATTTACTTTAAGGTAACTTTCTGAACAATCCCCACTCTGATAGCTCTTCACTTCAGGGAGCGAAGTGCCACGTGGGTGCTGTTTCACTGTTACTCAATCAGTTTGCCCATGAAACTAATCAGACCGTGACCTGAAAGATAATCTCCATCCAGGATAAGTAGCAATACAACGGAGGTATTTTCTTGCTTCAGCAGCCCCTCGAATTCTCCAAAGCATAGCAAAGACATTTTCTCATTACTGATCTAATATCATAGCGGATATTACACTTATGTCACCTTTTTCTGTGTACTCAGGTTAAAAAAAACCCTTTTAGTTTTGCTCCTATGTCGGAAATGCAGCTATTATCTGTTTGCAAAGAAAAATACATTCAATTGTTGAACCTATATTTGGATAAAAGAAAAAACATTTCCTCCCAAGGTCTGTTTTTAATCAAATTTATTCTGTATAAAATGAAACATACTGACACGACAGATAAACATACCAAGTTTAATTCAGGAACTCATCTCCTTGAAGTGCAGCTCTGTATCACAGCAGTGAGGTGAGAAGCGCCGCAGGGGAGCAAAAAACCACCATTTTCGGCTGCTTGTTATAAAGTATATTTCTTATTTGCTATGCTGAACCAAAAGCAGGAACATTTAATTTACACCAATGTACCAAACACTAAATCGACAATGATCCTGGATTTATAGCGCATCGTGCCGACAATTAAAGAGAAAAGCAGCATATTTTAAAAGGCAGCAGTCAAAAGTTAATGAATGTTCGAATCATTTGAAGCTGTTTCCAAACGTACCGGCACTGATTATATGTGGAGGCAGAAAAAAGAAGGAATAAGCATCATCAAAACGTGTTTAATATAGACCGTGTGGTTACGTAACGTTCTGAGTGAAATCCAATGTACTTCCCTCTTCATCTGATTGCAGAGGGAAGTATATCGCTTCCCTCTTCAAGCCTTTTCAGTGTCAGCAGTTGCTTCATAAATGCAGCTGTGAAGAAAACACATTACCACCATTTAAGCCTTCGCTGGCCCAAGATTGAAATGATCTCCTTGTGCAGGAATCATTAAACAGATTAGTCCCAGTGTGTTCCCTGGATTCTTACAGCCATTATACACCAGGGTGAAGCCTTTAGGTCATTATATGTTCGCTTTAGTCATTCCTGGCTGCTCGTGATGGTGGTGACACATCAGGCAGCGTGAGAGAAAGAAACA
>NW_007579702.1:92628-109029 GCF_000690725.1 Stegastes partitus | reverse complement strand
CTGTATTTGTGCTCTCCAACTCTGTTATATGAGAGATTGAGAAAAATAAAAAAAGGTGCCACACAAACCAGTGTGACAGACTCCCTGTAGCTCTACAAAAAACCTGAAATATTTTAAACGTTTGCTTTTGAGTCTGACTGAAAATAAAAAGTATCCACCTTGATTTGTGTGACTCTTTAGTTCCACAGTTGCTGCACTAATTGGAATAAAAAACAAGATGCAAACTTAAACAGGTGCCTGCTGTTCCAGTAGCTCTCTCTCACTCTTTTTTTATTAATATTCATGACAACCTACAGACAAATTGTTATTTTTGTCTGTTTTTCATTAACCAAATAGAAAAAGCAAAACAAACAACGCAGTCTGGTGAAAACCTCACAAGACCAGAGTCTGCAGCTTCATTTATGTGTTTGATAAAAATAAGTAACAAAACCCAAATCCATGTTGACAGTGATTCATGCAACCACATCTCCCTGAATGAGAACAAAGCCCCATAATGAGCAGATACACTGTAGTCACTCTGTACAGTCATGTCTCATATGATCCGTCAGGCAGGATGCAGAGATCAGGTCCTCCAGATTATCAGGTCAGTCCGTTCAATACTGTAATCCAATACAGTTGGTCTGGAGGCCACGAACAGTCTGTCAAGCTCCAGAGTCCGGCTGTCCTGTCGATACATCAGCCATCGTTAGGTAAAATAACTGTTGGTCACAGAACGTTTTTATCAAGGTTTCTCCAGTTAGAAAGAAGCAGCAGGTCCATCCTTCATGAAAAATATCTTCCCTCCCACATAGTCTATATGTTATTTGTTTATTTGAAGCCTTTTTACACTTTATTTTAGTCCATTCTTTTAAAATTACACAATGACTTTCCAGTGGTGTAATATTATCATCCAACCTGTAACACCGGTGAACCACAGCCTCTTGTGTTTTGACAATTTGTCAATAATCTAAATAGACACAAAGTAGGGGAGTTATATAATATCTTATCCATTAAAGATATATTTATACGTAGACCCGACTAGAACAGCAGCTAACGACCTTTTGCAGAAAAGCTTAATAGCTTTTATTCAGCAGTCAGCTTTTAAAGGTCACATATCTTACATGTCCCTAAGACGTGTCTGTCATTTTTCAAACGTGGCACATTTCACCTTGACTGTATAAGCGCTGGTTTTAGCTCTAACAGGCTGTTTCAGTGTCTTTAAATGCTGTTGAGCTGCTGCTGTCCACACCACTTTCAGGAAGAAGACTCTCTCTGCGTCTGTGGTTGACAGTACAGAGTAAAAAACCATAAAGCAGCCGACACAGACATGAATGAACGTGTAGATCAGGACTTATTATCACAGATAGCTTTCTCTCTGAGTGACTATTTTATTGAAAACATACAGCTGAAGTCACAGCACAGTTGCTGTTTTTTTATCTCATGTGTATTTTAAGTTCCTTAGAAAATGTTGTGGTTAAAAAATCTGTAGTTTAGTTGTGCAGAGTAGAAGCTTGGTAAGTGATTACTGGGTGTTATGTGGTATTACAGGCTGCTTTCATACTTGTTTCATTGTCTGACAACAGGAACAGCTAAACATATAAATGAGAACTTAATTGGCTTAATTAAAAGCAGTACATGTGAGCACAGAAAGCAGGAGAGAAGGAATGGGACTTAAACACTGGCTGAGTATCGACTGTAATGACGTACCACAGGCAGCATGGAAACGTCTTGAACCATCAGGTCCTTGTTTATTGGTTTCAAATCGCTCTCAACTTTTTTTTTTAAACCATCATCTGAATGTCCTTTACTGTTATGATTTCCAAAGAGCTGTGATCTATTGGAACATGATCAAATGGTAACATCAGCGGTACAACATGCTAAAACTACGGATTTTCTTATTACTTTGTATGACTTTGCCATCAATCATTTAAGTAAGGGTCTTTAGTTCCTCGGATGCTGGGAGTGCATCAAGACTCTTGTGTTCACTCTTGCCGTCAACAGCAGAACATCTGATGTGCTTTGCTTGTGGCTGGAGGATTTTAGGGTTCACAGAAGCAGTAGATAAACTAGGTGGACTGAGAGGCAGCTGTTCTGTCTGAATGGTTTTGCTGGAAGCAGCGAGGATGTAGAATTTTACATAGTTTGAACTAGACGACTATTTGTTTGCCAGTAAATTCTTACTGTCTTGTAAAACTGGAAGACCGACTAGTTGTGAGGGGGCCTGAGGAAAGGCAGAAGTAAATGTCTTGATATTTTAACAGCTTTCACTTTGTACCTCCAAGAACCACAGAACACAATGAAAATGGATTTTCACCATGTGGGACCTTTAACACCGCTTCTTCTTGTGGCTCACATTTAAACCAAACACTCTCTCTTTGCTGTTCCTTTTTATTTACCACACTTTGTCACTTCTCACCTCTGCTGTCCTTTTGCTCCACTCTGTCATTTTCATTCCTTGTCCACCCACTGCTTTGGTATTGTAATGCTGCCGTTCAATTCTCACCTGTCGCACATTTTTCTGTACCTACGAAGTGATTTTTGTCTTTAACTCACTTTACCGACTGAGTATGATTTCTCTGCATTACCCTCCTCGTCATTACAGCCACATTTTCCTCTCTTCTGTATTAATCAAGTTTCTTTCTCGCCCTCATCCCTCTCAGATCCTGAGCGGCGTCATGCTGGAGGTGTTTTCTGAAGATTTCCCAGAGTTCTTCCCGGCAGAGGTGCAGGTGGTGTGGACCAAGCTGTTGGGGGCGGTGTACTGGCATGTGACGGGGGCCTACACGGAGGTGGGCTGGCTCCAGGTCTCCAGCTCGGCGGTGTGAAGAGTTATGAAGAAGGAAAAGGGCGTAAAGGAGTTTCCAGTGGACTTAATCAAATGAAGAAAAAAAAAAAAGGAAAATGATGTGTTTGTGTGTAAAATGTGGCTGGAGAATTGTTCGGTGAGGATGGTTTCACAGACATGGATCCGATTAACGTTGTAATCCGTGAATCCGTGCTTTGTTTTTTTTTTATTTTGGTGCTAAGGTTTCATTGCTGTGACGTTTCTGCGCTTCACATCCCAGAGATCAGTTAGACACCAAACAATGTAGCAAGACATCATTTTATTCCTTCGCCGTGTGTGTGTTTTAGGTGAAACAGGCTCTCAGACTAACCATCAAGTTGTTCTGCTGATGCTGCCACGAGCATAAAACACATCACTCCCTGTGTAGCATGATGCCGTCTTTATTACAGAGCTGCCAAGTGTTTAGACAAGCAAGTACATTTTGTTAAGTTTCTATCGAGATAATTAACCCTCTGGCCCTGTCTTAAGGCCTGTCAAGCTTTTAAATCTTGCGAAGCTGTTAAAAAAGACAATAGTGGCAGATTTACTGCTTAAAATTTTCAGTGTTTTTCTTGTTCCTTGATTAGAGATGGAGGTGGACACAAGCAGGCATTTCTTTTTCTTTTTAGCGACCTTTGCTTGCTAATTAATGTCAACTTTTCCAAGAATTTCAATTTCAGAAAAGAGAACCTTGTAAAAAGGTCTGAAATTTGCATGAGAAGGCCAAATACCACTGACATGATATTAGACTAAAAGACTTACAGTCCACGATTAACAACGCAGACATGAACATTAATGTGTTTTGTATTGTGGGGAAACTAGTTAGCCCTCGTATTATCATAAAATCTGATAATCACAGGAAGATGAGAAGGTCCTCATGTGGTGATTTTGCATTTTCTGACATGACATCTAACTTCACAGATTCAACAAGTACAGAAGTAGTGATAATACACTGATCAGCCACAACATTAAAACCAACAACACTGTGTAGATCTTCTTTGTGTCGCCAAAACAGCTCTTACTGGTTAGTTAATCTATATTGGACCTTTGATGGTGTCGTGTGGTGTTTGGTTCTGGGATGTTGGCAGTGGATCCTTTTCGTGCTATTTTCGGTTGGATCTGACTCGTTCAAGGGAATCTCAAAGATGCACATTCAGATTTGGACCTGGGGAGTTTGGAGGCCTGATAAACACACATTACTTCCAAGTAGTTTGGCGCTCTGTGTTGTGAATAGCACAGCACACCACCCAGCGAGCTTGAAGTACACCTAATTTGAACTCTGACAAATACCTGCACGGCCAATAAAAATGAAGCATCCAGTCTGGCAGGAAAGGCTGCTGTGTGTCTGAACTCCCTGAATTATATGACACAAGTTTGCATTTGGAAAGACAATTCAGGACGAAAACACAATCCTGGAAACAGGTTTCCATGCGAGCAGACACGTAAGGTGTTTTAACCTCTTTATACACAATCAAAGGTTTTAACAGTCATTGTTGTAAGTTGGTAAAATATGAGAGCTGATGTGAATGTGTTCCTGCTGATCTCCTCTGCGCATCTAAATTGAGGTAATGAGGTAAAGAGGTGTAATTTTTTATATATGTATTTTATAGATGTCCAGATTAGACAACAGGACCAGAGGCTTCCCTGCAGAACATTGCATTTAAACGAGATGATCAGTGTCTTCACTTAATCCGTCGGTGCTTTTAAGGTTCTGGCTGATCGGTGTATGTTTTGTGACTTCATAGTAGACTTGATCTATTTACTGTAGTTAGCTAATTAGGCCGACATGCTAACAGAAGAATACTGGACTAATCCGTCCAATCAGAGACACTATCTTCTAAGCTTTTGGTGGGACACACCTCTCAGTCAGCTTCGCCAAAATATTAACTGGAGAAATTTTCTGAGTTTCCTCTGAGTTTAATACATTTGTGTAGCCACAGCATTGGGAGAGGTGCTGTGTTTGTTTGCACATGCAGCTCACACTGAAGGCATCAGTCAGGATGTAACGGCAAATGACGTTTTTCTCAGACAGACAAGCAAAGAGTCACAGTTTACAAGCTTCAGTCAAATAAGTTTTTAGCGCTTATTAAAAGTCTGAGCTGTTTACTCACAAAGCCAAAGATGTTTCTTTTGAATTGTGAAGTCTAATAAATTCTTACACATTCTGCTTAAATTAAAATATTAGCAGTAGAGACATCAGTAGGACCTAACTTGTCATGTCAAAGTAAATAACAAAATGTGGCAGCAGAATGTAACAGGGAAAACGTTGCACCATAGCAATACATATTTTTAGGGTTTACTAAATAATAAATTCAAATAATGAAAAGAATTTGCTAGCAACAGAGACGGCACATTAACAGTGGTATATTTGGATTATTTGTGGTCTTTCTGTTGTTCTATTAAAGGGTCAGTTCACCCAGTTTACTTCTTAAATGACTGCTTCCCCCTTTAACCTCACGTGGTATCGATCCAATCAGACTTTTTGTAGATTAACTGAATCTAATTTGGAATTTCAAAAACTCAAGATCACTTTTAAGAAACGTGTTTAAAACCAGCTGGGAGCTGAACGTTGGCATCCCTGCTGATACACTGATTTTCCTACATGTGCAGAAGCCCAAAAGCTTGACAGGCCTGATGCTACGGCCGCCAAGTTAACATCGTGTTATACTATTAGTTGGAGCAGAAACGGATATTTATTTCTGAAAATGTTGCGGATTATTACGTTACCGAGTTCATATCTGTGGAAACTGGCGGCGAGAGAAGCATCCTCTGGGCGTCACATATGAATAAACCTCATGAGAGATGAAAGAAATGTTTAGACGAGGAATGATTTTTAAGCTACGAGAGGGGGCAGTTTAGTTGCTGAAGCCCCGGCTACGGGACCATGGAGCTGCTGACTGTTAATAGATCCTCTTTGTGTCCTACTACAGTATATCCTCATGTTTAGGGGACCTGTGCCCCTTTTCTCTCTCTATTTAATGTCTTGTTTAACTTTACTGAGGTGTTGTTTGTATAAGTGTACAGTGGGCAAATGTGCATACTCTTCTGCCTTTGTTTACAACTCATCGACGCGTCGGCCTGTCGGCGTGTCGACGAGGGCTGTTTTTGCTTTGCTCAAAGTCTTGACTAGCAACAATGCTTCTTTTTTTTTCCTCCTTGCCTATCATTTCATTACACAAACACTTACACGCGGACAACGTGAGATGGAAAAATGTCAGCAGATGGACAGAATCAGCCGCCACCTGCATTCACACACAGGCTACAAGACGTCTCCTGTGCTAATATTTACAGGACTGTCAGTTGGTTTACCTCTTCAAACCCCAATCAGAGAGACGCGCTGCTTTAAAGGCTCCATTAAGGGCTTTGGAAACCCACTCTGGAGGTCTGCGAAACACGTGTCGGACTCTAGAAGTGCCATCAGGCTGTTTCTGTAGATCTCTCACCAAACTAACACAAGAAGTGACATCCAAATACATGCAAATGCACAAACTGCGTAGCGCGGTTAGTGTCGCCTTCGCTCCGACGCGGGGGGGAGAATGGAAAGTCTGCAGGCCTCCTCTGAGTCTTTACCTTGTTTAACCTCAGCGTCTTCGGGCCGCCTGCCCTCCTGCTAGCAGTCCCCATCTGCGAGTCTCACTCCAGTCAATTCTCAAACATTCACAGCAAATCTGTTTAGGATGGACATTTGATCCAATCTCCAGTTTGCATCTGCTCCACTGACGTCCTGTATCTCCCATCTGACCCCCGTCGGCATCTGCATCTGGCATTAATGAGGAAGTAATGAGTCTCCTCTCCTCCTCATTTGGTCATTCATCTACTGTAACTTCCCATTGCCTCTGCTGGGACCGCGCCACTGACAGCAAAAACAATTACTACCGGACAGATGGTCCTAAACCTTCCACACCGTAGCTGCTTTGTAAAAGACAAAAAAAAATCCCTGTCAGTCGCTTGAAAATTAGATTAGCACAGAATAAACATCAGAAATTTTTGTGACACCTTCATGCCACGCTGTGAACCAGTGATTTCCAGAGTTTCACAAAAAGATTCACAGCCTCCTGATGTGATAAGAAACCAAGTAGAACTGACTTCATCATGACAAGGCAGTGCTTGTTTCCCACTAGGTTTTGCACACAGACACACAACGCTCTCGTGCTTCGTTGAATGTGAAGTCTAGCAAAAGAAAAGCTTTATATTTTGGATTTTTGCTTCATCAGCGTTACTTTTTTTCCCCCCATTTGGTCTTTTTTATGCTTCGTGATCTGAATAAATCTCTGCTTGGCTTCATTAAAATTATGACACTAACTGAATCAAATTCAAAGACCAGAAAAAAGCACAAGTGGAACTAATAAAGCTATCAATGGCTTCTTTCCAGCAGGAATAACAATGCAGTTGTTAGATATTGTATTAAAAAGCCAAAGTTGAGAATCAGTGCCGCAGACTAAACTGTTAAATCATCAGTAGCTGTGTTTCTAGCTGCCTTTTTTTTTTTTAAATTAGTTTTTATAGTTTGCGCATTAAAAAACTACCTGAATGGAAAAATTCATGTTGATATTTAACAAATATTTAACTGTGCAATGTGACAAATCTGCAATTAAATCCATTTTGTGCCAAGCTCCGAGCATTTTGCACCAGTAACTGATGGAAATAGATGAGCTCAAATTCCACTTTTTTGATGGAAAGATTGAGTATTAAAAATCATTTTCAAGGAGAGTTATGATAAATATCTCCTTTAAAATGTTATCATAGTTTAATCCACATCTGTGCGCAGAAGCCAAGTACAAATCTCTTTATCTCTCAAGTTAATATCTCCTTGTTCATCCTCTTGTTTTCTCAAAACAATATATTCATCTTTTGTTATATTTACATAACAGAGTTTTGTTCCCTTGATTAACCTGCTTTGAGAAAATGTCCTGAAACGACCAGATAGCTATAGCTGGTGATCTTCAGATAATGAGATTAAAACGATAATAATAACCGCCCTCGACTCACCGTTTACATCCAACTCCTGCAGAAGTTTACTAAAGACTCCCATTAAAACAAACTGCCGTAAAGCTGAACCGGAGAGCAGTGATCTTATGTCACACAGAAACGAGCCAAACGTGGATAAAAATACACACTGGAGTCAAACAAACCTCTAAGTAAACTATCTCCACTTTGGCTGCTCTGGAGGCAGTAAAGCTGAGTCAAAATACCCCCGCCGTCCTTTTCTTCGCCGGATTTCTGACGTCATCGTCGCCCTGAGGTCAAACCTCAAGCGGCTCGAGGTTTCGGGGGGAAATATTTTTGTTAAGCAAACTTCCCTGGACGTGTTATTTATTAAACCGTGTGTGGTTTGAAGCCTGTCTGCAAACTGAACTGTTCTTCTCGCTGAGCTGCAGCTTTCGTGACCCTCGTCAGGCGACCGCATGCAGCACGTTCTCTAAACACACACTCGTTATGTGCAGACACATCCCAATTACACTCAGTGAATCTTCTTTGCCACGTTTCTCACTAAACATATGGTCGGGTGTGTCCTCGCATGCCAAGTTGTACAACAGCAGCACTTACTCCAGTATACACCGTCAGTCATTTGAAGCTTAAAATATCCTTTCTTTTTGCTCATGAGTTCATTTAGCACCATCCGTCCTCTCTCAGCAATTAAGGGCATCACAGCATACGTGGAACTGTGTGTTTTCGTTGTGACATGTTCCTGTCTATCAGTTGAAAAGTTAGGACTTTATATTTTTCTAAATATATCTCTGAGAAGGATTCTATGTATTTGAATACCGTTTATGCATACATGTCATTGTATACTGCGCCGTCGGTGGGAGCGAGTGCAGTGGCTTTGTAGTGTTTTTTGAGCATGTTTGCACAGACTTGTACCTTCGCAGACCTGGTGAAAATGAATCATGACCATCAATAAACTATACTTGTAAATTTGTCTGTGTTTGCTTTTTCAAGAAAACGTGAGATTTGACGTGACTTTTTTACAACAGACAAGATGGACTTTATGTCAGTTTTCAGGCTTCAAATTAATCAAATAAAACAGGTGAAGCCATCAGTTTCCAGCATGGGTGACATAACCAAGTCTGTTCAGCCAGTAGACTGCTCCCTGCGACAGATAGTCCTGCTGAGAACATTACAACCAGGTTACATCACCTGGACAAACTCTGTTTATTCATTTGACTCACACCTTTGTAAGGAATGACAAAGCGAGGATGAAAGTGGGAACTGATCAACATGATTATAGTGATCAGGCTAGGATGGGTTAATTAGCTCTTAAAAAGTTAAACCAACAGTTTAGTTTGCAAGTCCTCCAAATTAAATGACACAATACGTTGTGTGCCCATTTTCTCTAGAGAGATGCTGTGTTTGTGCCTCTAAAATTGTGTATTTATTGTAAATTAAAGTCAGTCTTAATCAAGTTTTTAACCTTGTCAATATGCCCATATGGTGTTTTTGATATGCTGGGAAACACATCATGAGGGATATAAGAATTTCCACTTTAAAACTGCAGTCCGCCGATGACAGTTTCAGAAACACAGATTCAGACTTGTGGGGTTTTTACATGTAACATAAGTAAGGAATCAATCCCGTGAACTTGCAGGGTGAGGTTTTCTGTATTATTAATATTCTACAGAATCAGTCTAGTAGCTCATAGTAGTTTGAGTGTTTGTTTAGAGTTGTAGGTGAGCTGCAGCAGGTTGGACTGGACATGTGGAGAAAAAGGCGAGGAAGTCACAGATTTGCACTTTTTAAAGGATGCGATGGTGAAGAGTAACGTCTAAGCCATTTCAAAGAAGGAAGGGATTATTTTTATGGGATAAAACCTGTGAACATGAAACTTTGATGCACAGACATACAGTTTTAAGGGTTTTGAAGAAAGTTTAAACGCTTATCAGCTGAACAGTAAAACAGGTATTGCTTGCTGTAATCATTTTTTGTGTTCTAGCATATTTCAAAGAAGCCTAGTTTTCTTGGTTATGGAATGAAATTTTTTATTAAAATCCAGGTTACTACAGAGCCTCTCACTAAGCTCTGCTACGGGGGTATGAACTCTTATTTTGAAGGTAAACTCATACATACAGATGGTATATCCATCAATGTGTGTCAATGTGAAGATGGCTCCTTTGGATCTTTTATTTTGACAGTGTGGCACAGGGGGCAGTCATGAGGCAGTGTGTTTTATTTTGAAAAGCCAACATTTGGGCTGCAAAGAATGCATCAAATGGATCCTTTGCAGCACAGCCTATCCTAGGATTCATTGTGTGCTGGAGAGAACTGGACCTCTGAGATGGAAAGTTTGGCTAAAAATTTAGAAAAACATTTCCGGTGTAAATACTGGTTTTCAACTCATTCCAATAGCAAACAATACAAATGTTAAAAATCCAAGAGACCTTAAAAAATGTAAAAATTTTGTTAAAATAATTGGCTTAGTTACTTTACATTCGTGTTGTCGCTTAAATTACCAAAGTAAACCCTTTCAAAGTAAAGTCAAAGGTTAACTTCTATTTTACAAAGACTGTGGTAATTTTATAGATAGTTTTAGGTTTATACATAAATGAACCTATATGCTGTAGCAGAAATGAAAGAACGCAGACAGAACTGCCTTTTTTTCCTTCATCCTGACAGGAAGCACAGACAGGAAGTGAGGTGATAAAGACACCTGTGAGCTGAACACTGGCAAACTGAGGAAGCTTGAAGGGAGCGATTGGAAAAGATCAAGAAAGACCAATCCAGCTTCTGCTCATCTTTGCTTTAAAGTGGTTGTACTAAGATCAATGGAGCGGCTGTGGAACCAGAACCAGCTGGATGTGTGGTGTGTGGACCTTTAGAAACTGTGACTAAACTACAACACCTCATCCCACCTCCTGTGTGGCTGCTTGGATGTCTGCGCCTTTGCTGAACCGTGGTTGAGATAAGTCTCCTTTTTTTCTTGCCAGATCTCCAGGCTTCTACCTTTTCCCTCTCATTAGCCCTTTTACTAGCCTCCCCGACCTTCTTTAGCTTCTTCCCACCAACACTCTCATACCTCACATGCACTGAGCAGAAGTGAAGTTGAACAAACTGAAATGCGGAAATTAATTGAAGTGCACAAAATTGCTGATAGAAACTAAAATGACATTGAATGAATGAACTAAAACGAACAGAAATCATCCTTTCCTGGGCTGATGTTATTTGAAGGTTTTTCTTAATTAAGTTTTTATTTTATTTGACGGAAATAGATTTTTTTTTGTTTCTGTTTTTTAGTTGGGATTCTGTCGATGGTATTGATTTTGTCTTTGGGATGTTTCTGTGTTTGATCTGTGGTGTTTGACTTGATTAAAAGCAAAATTAACTGGGCTTTCCCTTAAATTAGTAAGGAACTGTCTTTCCAAATGACAGGTACAGAATAACCTTTATTCCTCTGTTTAGCGCCCGAGACAGTTTGAATTATTTGAAAATTACAAACAAATTTGAACCTGTTTTCCTTTCAGACAGTTGAATGTCATTTTCCCTGCACTGGGCTGGAGGCGAGGCAACTATAATGTATTTGTCATATCTCTATTTAAACATCTAGTGCTTCAGATTACAGTTAAACTAGCCCTCAAGTGAGATAGTTAACTGACCTTTCTCTTTGTTGGGTGTTGGATGATTTTTTTTGTCTGTCCTCATTGTTTCCAGTCTTAAGCTTGCATTGCTGTGACAATATTCAGATCAGTGTTTCCCTTTTCTCTTGTTTTCTCTTTGTGATTATAACATTTTTAGAAGAAATGTGCTGCTGGGAAACCCTTGTAGGCAAAAAATGTGACATTTTAAAAAGAAATACAGCCTCTACATGTGCTATTGACTTATATTTGCTTTAATCAAGCAAGATGACAAAAACACAACATGAAAACATTGCAGTGAGACATGAATAAGAGGCCCAGAATTTAAATTAATAGGAGGTGGCGGCAAACACAAACATTTTTAGCCTTGACTTAGAAGAATATACATGAGAGTTTCAGATACGCGGCGCTCAGAACATGGATGCTGCTTCTCCGCGGGAGGTGCGGATGGTTCATCACATAGCAGCAGATCAAAAATGTAATTTTGCCCTGAACCAGGCAGTGCTTTATAAACCAAAAGGATTTCAGAATCAATTCTTGGCCACATGTGAAGCCGGAGCAAAGATCTGCGGACTGGAGCGGTGCGTTCCACTTTGCCGCGTTAGCCAGGACTGTAGCAGCAGAAACTACGGAGAATGGATGTTATTTTTCCCTTTTAAAACGATTTTGGCCTTTGAGAACAAACCAGCAGGTTTAGTTCAGCCTTTTTCCAGCCAGATTCTGGTATTTATATTTCATTATTTAAAAAAAAAAAGATCTCCTCAGCCAAAGGTGAACTTGACCCAGATAACCCACATATCTCCTGCCTGCAGGTAGTCAGCAGAGACACTCGGCTTGGCAGTCCCACAGTTTCAGGAACAAGAGATAATTAAATGGAATGAGATGTAAATGTTCTTAATCAATGATTAATGGTTGCCTGTTCGCTGCTTGACGCTTCAGGCGAGACTCTATCTGAGGCTCCAGTGGGAGGTTCATGCAGAGAGGAAGACACTCATTTTTCAAATCCATACAGTAATTTATTCAAACCGTACATCTTGTTATCGAGTGAAGGAGAAGTCTTTGTTATATCTGCTGCCTGAGTGCAGGCAAGTAGTGGTGGAGTTTTCATAAAAAGCATTAACGCAGGCTGTGTTTTTAGGTTTTTCCTGGTTGCGGATGTACTTGAAACCGGCTGAGAACTGGTACAGCGTCCAAGAAATCTGAGCTACTTTCTCGCAGCGTGGCTTAATGGGAACAGGTGAAGCAGGTAAACAGCATCGTGAGAGAAAATAGCGGCGTTCTCCCACGAGTGTGTTCGCTGTGCACAGCGTGGTCGACAGGACACTGACTTGTCACCATGGCGACACACTTTCCCACCACCGCATATTGTCATTTCCGTGGAGCGCCGGTAACACGGGCTCATCACATCCCATGGGCCTGATTGCACAAACACACCTGGACAAAGTCTGACCTGAACACACACACACACACACACACACAGAGGCTAAAAAAAGGATTAACTGAGGGGAAAAAAACCCCCGCAGGCGTTCGTTTCTCACAGCGGAGGCCAATAAGATAAAGAAGGAAAAATCTCGACATGTTATCTGATCTCAGCTGTTTTCTCTGCTTATCAGTGTATTGACATTTCTGATTGAATCGTGAGTGCATGCGGCCACGCTCCCACATGTATCTGTCAGCAGGGGATGACTTATTGGGATTCATCAGGTGTTTGGAATATAAACTGACACAAATGAAATCAGCTCTGTGCACCTCAAGCTGTTTATTTCTGGTTACATTACATGCATTTCAAGTATAATAATGAAATAAATTGGTGGGTTTTCAGCACAACCAAAAGTTAAACCCACAGAAAAACTTTTTTTCAGATTTTGTTGTTAAGAGTTTAAATGTTTTTCAGCTCAGAATGTTTTTCTTTTTGGTAACTTTGCTGTTTGGTTCATTCTCATTAGTTGTTTTCAGCAGCAGCAGCAGGCAGCTGTTTACTGATAAACCTGCACCTGCTCATTACCAAATTACAAGCTTATTGAACCGCTAAACATTCAAATGACCTCCAGGTTTTTGGAGCTGGTTGACGGCATTGACTGTATATTAAGATGGATGAACCCTACATGATAATTACACGTAGGTCTCCCAAGGAGCCGTCTTGAAGTTCATCATGTTGGCTTCGGCGATTGCCATCCTGGCAGTGCCTGATTTCCCCAAACTTTCAACTACTCCAACATGGAGTGTGAATGGAGCTGCGGTGGGCCATCTAAACATCTCTGAACCATGGACTGTTGTATTACAGGACCTGCTTGTCACCTAAAGTGGCCATGCTTTTAGTTATACATAACTTCAATGCTTAAAACAACCTAAACGGGAGAGTTTTATAAAATCCTCTCCCATATACAGCTGTCATAAACAGTAAAATTAACTATAGAGACCAAAATAATTATTTGTACCAAGCTGTAAACCTGTTTATTTCTTCTATAAAGTCTGGCATTTTAATATGGAGCCAGATGAAGATTGACTCATGTTTGAAGAGAGTCTCATGTGGCCATTTGAGGAACTGCAGTTTTTGGCACTTTCACTTCATTCTCAGCCCTCACAGTTGTTGCTTTGTTGAGCGAGATGTAGGCCAAATGAGACTAAATAAGAAATTTAAATGAAATAGATGACTAGGAATACACTGCCTAATATAGCTAGTACGCTACACCTATATGTAAACCAGCCTAACATGCTAAACATACCATTTTTTAGGTGCTATATGCATGTTGTATTTCTTTCACTGATCTCCAACTGGTCAAATAATCACTTCATGCAGCTTTAAAAGTCCCTCTAAAGAGATGAATTAATTTAATATTACATAAGATTTAACTAGATTTAACTAGTTTTCAAAAATTTCCTCCTTAACTGATGGAGTCATCATGGAGATAGGCTTCATCCACCAGGAAAATTCTATCAAATAGACCTTGAATACAGATTTTTTTTCAGAATTCTGCTTTTCAAGTTCAGGCCACAACAACTTGTTCAATACACAAATTCTAAAATTTTGTTCATGCCAGTGAAAGTTAGTTTGATTTAAAGGAAAAGTTCACCAAATTTGCTCAAAGTCAGCAACAGACACCACAACATATGTAAAAAACAAATGGACACATGGATATGCGACATAGATTTGATCAGCTGCAAACAAGTGTCTGTGTGGACCTTTCTGTGGACGTTCAGAGCCCAAAATCTGTGACTGCAAGTTTGCTGACTGTGCATGTGCCATAATAACTAATGATGCTCAAATCAAATTTGTTTTGAGATTCTCCATCATCCACTCATTTATAATTTGCTGCTGGACTTTGGAGGTGCTTTGATTTGTCCATGCTTTCCATCTGCGCTTCCCAAACAACACAGTGGGAAGTTCTAAATTCTCCAGAAATCTCGTCCTATGTCTGCCCACTGAGCTTGACTCACCTCAGGAATAATCACATTGACAAGGTGCTTCATCCTAATCTGTAACCAGCTGCTGTAAAAAGTGCAAAGTCACAGCTTCACTTCACATTCTTGAGAACTCTCATACATAGTACTGGTTAGGGTGCACAGTTAGGGACACAAATGCCCCCAGCAGCAGCAGCAGTGTCCCTGCTTTAATTTCCAGTCAGCTGAACGTTTGCTTGCAAAATCCACCATATATAATAATTTAAGAAAAAGTCAGTTATAAAGAACATTAAAGCAGGTATATTCTAGCAACTGACATGTAATTTGTGAACCTGGGCGGTTGCTGCTGAAATTGCTCCTAAATCTTGCCCATGAATTCTTCACGTCAGACAAGACTAACCGAGCACATGCAGGACAGCGCAAACAGCAGCTCTGCGACATCTAAACCCCTGATTTTTAGGCACTGGTGAGTCCGTGAAGCTCTCCGTCAACATAAAGCTTGAGAGGGAGGCCTGAAGAATTTTCCAATTAGGAGGCATGAGCCTGTCTCAAAGCTGCAGATGAGATGCACAGCCACATCGCTGCAACTTGACATTCCCGACAGCCACTTGCGTGAACTTCCATCAGCGTGCCGTCCATGCACCAGAGGTTCAACGACAGCAGAGTCGCCGAGGCAGTTGTGAGGAATGTCATCGCTGGCTGGAGAATATCCACGTCCCGCTGTCTGGGAGAAATACACCCTCAGCTAATGAGACAGATAATGGGGAGGCCTAGGATTTGATTTGTGTGTGTGTGTGTGCGTATTTGTAGCCATTGTCTGTCTTGGAGCCATCCTCATTATGTTGCAGGGTTGTTTTGTTCCACTTAACAACGGTCATCGTACAGTCTGAGTGGGACGCAGCTTTTAATGTGGACTGAAGTTCTGCAGCAGGTGATCTTCAATTATTCAACATGGAAATAAAGCAGCATGTTTCAGATCAGCACATGAACAACTGAAGTAAAATTCAACGCTGCAGGGCTTTGCTTCGACGACATCTAAAACACAATGGCATCTGTTGAACACAATGTGAAACGCTGTAGAAGCCAATAATGTAATAATGGCCGATAACGTAATGACTGGCCAATAACGTAATAAAACTCCTGAATGGATAACGCAATAACTTTTGGCCATTTGGTCTATCGGCCTGGTTAAAAAAAAAAATTGCAAATGTAATAACTGAGCTAACAATGTAATAATACACTAATATCACTTTATCAGTCCTTCAATGCAGTGGCAGATACTTTTAATCTATTGAGGGTTTGTCCCATATTTTTTCTGTTCAATTTATCCATTCCTTTCCACAAAATTCACCACAAGTCATCAACTAAA
Organism: Stegastes partitus; assembly: GCF_000690725.1. Taxonomy (NCBI): domain Eukaryota; kingdom Metazoa; phylum Chordata; class Actinopteri; family Pomacentridae; genus Stegastes; species Stegastes partitus. Next base: position 92,888 of record NW_007579702.1, on the reverse strand, counting down.
ACACACACACACATGGACGATGACATGGCCAACATTTATGCTGTTACTCACCTGTATTTTTAAAATATTTTTCCTAAGATGGGCTTGTTTTCTTATTCTCATTTTCATGATAAAGCATATAATAGAATAGAATGCTTTTATTGTCATCATACACAAAGTACAACGAAATTAAAAGACAACTCCAGTGGTGCAAAAGTGTAAAAGTAAAAGTATAAAAAGACAAGAATATATACATGTATTTACAAAAGGAGCCAGTAGGA
>NW_007579702.1:66073-87582 GCF_000690725.1 Stegastes partitus | reverse complement strand
TTTGGAAACAACAACAAAAAAGACCATGTAATTTTGCTTTTGGCTGGAAAAAAAAAGCTTAAAAGTCTGCATCACTTTTATTTTTGGTTTACAAATTTTTATTCATTAAAAAATAAAAAATAAAAAAAAAAGAACAGAAATACATTTTGATAATTACAAAGTATCTGTTTATACTCAGGCCATGGATTGCACAGTTGCTCATGTGAGTGTTATTAATGTTATCCTGTGGCAGTATAGACCTAAATCCATTAAAACTGGGTTTAATTGCATTTAACAGACTGGCCGGATGGAACATGAAGCCCTTATATTCATTAGGTTTTATTGGTACTTTTGTTTTATGTAAGACCAAGTTGATACTGATTTAGATTTCCCAAAAGTCTGGAAGTCTTGGTGGTGGACGTGGAATGTCAGAGGCAGAAAGTGGTAATAATGATAAATGCAAAATGACACAAACTTGGCTTAAAGCTGAGCAGACAGGCTTGTAGATGGACCGGTACAGTAGGTGGCTGATTAGGATAATGAGGGGCAGCTGTGAAGGCAGCTGATGATCAGGGAAAACCTGCAGACGCCTGCTGGGACGTGAAGGAAGGGATGAGTAGGATGTTAGAAGACAGAGGAAAGTGTAGAAAAAAAAGCTGCCAAACAACTCAGGTGTAGCTGTCTACAATGACTTTCATTGGAGACTGTAGCAGTAAATATCTGAACACATATATAGTTAGTGCACACACATCTCAACATGTGCTTCAGTAATGCGCTATGTCATCTTTTCTAATCTGGGCTTGACTAATCCCTCAGTGTTCCTGATCCAGCAGGCGCACAGAGGCAAACACCCAGTAACTGGAAAACATCCCCTCAGCTGCTGCTTGTTTGCAGTATGGACGGTGGGTGTTGACCTGCAGGGTGGTGGTGGTGCTGGTGAACCTCTGGGGACCATGTGCACCACCATCATGTTCCTCACCACTCTGGCTTTTGTGCTGCGGCAGCGTTTCGGCAGCCGAGTCAAGACGTAAGTTGCTGTTATTTGTAACTTTTTTTCTCAGCAGAACAGAATTTGGTTTTCATTTATCACCCTTAATGATTAAATTCATTTAATATTATTTAAATAAACTGTATCCAAAACTGCTCTTTTCCAAATCGCTGGAGCTCGCCTTCCAAAATCTGTGCCAAGTTTTAAAAAAGTTATGATTACTGACAAAATCTCAGATTTTATCGATTCATTTAACTGTTCATTTGTTGTATTTTCTCTAAATTTTAACAGCCCACATTTTTGCAAGTTATTTGACTGTGGAGCTGCAAATTTAGTTCAAATCTGACTAGTGCAACAAAAGTGTAAGTGTAGAGTGGAAGCTCGTCTTCATGTCACTAGGAACCCCCCAAAAATCGACCTTGGTGTCTTTCGCAGTATCAAGTCAAGTTAACTCAGATTTGTTCATATAACATATTTGACAAAAGTGCTGTACAAAGAAGTTCCTTAACCAAAGTTAATTAAGCTTAGCTTACATGTCATCACGCAGTCGGCAGCAAAAGTAGGCGCAAATATTAAGACAGGATGAAACTATTCCATCCATCCATCATCTATACACAACTTAATCCTCACTAGGGTCGGGGGGACTGGAGTCTATCCCAGCAGACTTAGGGTGAAGGCAGGGGACACCCTGGACAGGTCACCAGTCTATCACAGGGCTACATTTACAGACAGACAACCAAGCACACTCACATTCACACCTACGGACAATTTAGAATCACCAATTAACCTCAACATGTGTGGGAGGAAGCTGGAGAACCCGGAGAGAACCCATGCTGCACGGGGAGAACATGCAAACTCCACGCAGCAAGAAGGTCACTGGGTGTCCTCACCGGGATGAGAACCAGTGACCTTCTTGCTACGAGGCAACAGTGCTGACCACTGATCCACCTTGCAGCCCACGATGTAACTAGTGAACTCAAATTTTAAAAACTAAATTTAAAAAAGAGCATAAAATACTAAAACAGCCAATATTGGATGACAACTTTTAATATCAATTTCTAAATTAAAAAAAAAATAAAAAAAATCTGAAACTGATTTCTACCCTGCTTTTAGGAAATATTTTTGAATCTTTTTTTTTTTTTTTTTTTAATTTTACCCTCGTAGTAGCCCTGTGATAGACTGGTGACCTGTCCAGGGTGTCTCCTGCCTTCATCCTAAGTCGGCTGGGATAGGCTCCAGCCCCTCACGACCCTAGTGAGGATTAAGCGGAGTATAGATGATGCCTGGATAATGGATTTTACCCTCCCAGTCAAATTTGTATGACACATGTTTTAGTTTTGTAAAAATCTAGTGAGAAAGTATTGAGGAGAGCTTCAATAATCAACATTAAAACCCACTAAACACTCAATTATCGCCAAATTGTGCCCCTTTTTTTTGTGATCCCCAGCTTTAATGAGCACCCTCGGTCCCATGCTGTGTGCATGTGTTGCCACCAATTAGGAAACCAACCCATATATGTATTAATTTGTAACCTTAAAAAGCAACTCTAAAATATCTTCACACTTTCCCTCTCTGACCTTTGTCAGCAGAGCAGTCACAAGCACCAGTTTACCTTCTGTCTGATCCAAGGTCTCTTTTTAAACGCAAGGAAATGGTTTTGCTTTCATCAGGTGCTTTAGATGTGCAGCGATCTCCATATTTGAGAATGCATTGCTTCAGATGTCATCATCCTCAGGTTGTCAGATATTGATCTCTCCACACAGCTATGTGTAATGAGGTGCTGCGCCTCAGTCGGAGCTCCATGTCCAATGCCAGGGCATGACAAAGTGGAGATCAGTACACGAGTCGGTTTCCGAGAGCCCTTCTTGCCGTTAGATGTTCAGCCCCCCGGCAGGGTCTGTCCTCGGATCTTTAGCTCATTACAACGTTCGACATCTACGGACAAACAAAGCAATTATGTGGTGTGAATAACACCACGGTTTGGGGCTTGAATTTGTTCCAAGGTGACTGTGTGCTGGGAAACAAGCACTGATTACTGTGAAATGTTTTTGACTTTCTCTGTTTGTCAGCCTCATACCGACTGTTTTGTCACTGAAGGGAATCTCCGAGAGCTGAATGCTATTATTGGCTGACTAGATGGTGGTAAATACTGAATGTAAATGCCAAGATTATTATGTTGAGAGATGCAGCAACACTGACAGGCTTAAAATGCTGAGATGATCTTTAAGGAGGTTGTTTTATACAAATGCCACAACAGACACTTCATCACACTGTGGCTGATCTTTAGGCTGCTTCTTTACATTCAAACACATCCGTAAGACAATGTGCTATGAACACAATCATATAATAAAACATGTGCCTTAATTATGCCATGTTAGAAGAAGTTTAATTCGAAGATATGTTAAGGACTGAACAAAACTGAGGTGAAAAAAGTGCCCCAGATTTAAACCGATAATTTTCTTGATTATACAGCTACATCCGGTAACAACCCTCCTGTTTGACATTCAGCTCAATAAACAGAGAACAAATAATCACACTGCAGAAAGGTTGAATTGTAAATGCAGAGAAAGGAGGAATGGAAAAGGATTTCCTGTGTAACAGGACCTGTTATCAAATGAATAACGGTGCCTATTAAAAGGATTCACCTCCCTTGGAAGTTTTCTGCCTTTGTTGTTTTTCAGCACTGAATCATGGTCGATGTGGTTTGGCTTATTGTACATGGATTTACTAAAAAGACTCTTTAATGTCAAAGTAGAAAAGTACTGTTAATTAATTTAAAATACAGATTGTAAAATCAGTGATTGCTGAAGTATTCACTCCTTCAAGTTGGTGTGTAGGAGATGCACCTCTGGCCACGATTACACCATTGAGTCTGTGGGGATAGAACTCAACCAGCCCTAAGAAGGCTTGAATTTTACCCCATTCTTCTTAAAACTGCTCAGATTCAGCCCTCTTTTCAAGTCCAGCTACAAATTCTCAGTTGGATGTAAGTCTGGATTCTGACTCAGCCAGTCCAGAACATCCTCGTTGTCTTTAACCCGTTTCTGTGAAGCTTTGGCTGCATGCTTTGGGTCAAATCTTCTCCTAAGTCACACTTTTCTCACAGACTGCATCAGCTTGTCCTTCAGAATTTTTCTACACTTTGCTGCGTTTATTTTACTCTCTACCTTCAAGAGTCCTCCAGGGCCTGCTGCTGAGAAATGGACACGGCATCATGTGTCTATTTGCTGTGTCACGTTATGACACAGTATCGTTAAGTGTCCCATCTTTATGATGCTGCCACCACCATGCTTCATGATGGACATTTTGGTTCTTTGGTGTCTGACAAACATACGCTCTTGTCAGATGGTCAAGAAGTTCAATTTTGATCTTATCAGACTGAAGAACTCTCTTCCAGCTGACTTTAGAGTCTCCCACTTGTCATCTGGTGAACCCTAGTCAAGATTTAATATAAACTTTTTTTTTTTGAACTCTTGGTTTCTTTTTGCCACTCTCCCATAAAGCTTTAACTGGTGAAGAACAGGCAACAGTTGGTGTATGCACAGTCTCTCCCATCTCAGAAGGTTGTTTTTCCTTCAGAGGAGTCAGAGGTGTCTTGGTGGCCTCCGTCACTCGTCCCTTTGCTGCTTTAGGCAGATCTATGTATGTGCCACAACACTTGAATTTCTTAAGGATGGATTTCCCTGAATTCCAAAGAATATTTAGTGACTTGGAAATGTTCTTGTATCCATCTCCTGACTTACATTCTCACAGCGTTACTTGAAGTGTTCTGTCGATGTATCCATGGTGTAGTTATAAGCAGGAGTAGTGATTCACTAGTGACTGGTACTTCCAGATACAGATGTCCTTATGTTACAATCACTTGAGACACATCAGATGATCTCCATTTCATTACTTGTGTGTGACTTTTAGCTTCCCAAATGTTGCTTCCACAATGCAGCTCAGTTGCAGCAGCCATACAATAAACATGTCAGACGTTTCCAGGTGACAAAGTGAATTTCTAAATTATCTCAGATATTATCTTTGGCCTTTCTGTGCAGCCTGTCTCGTTACTCACCTGCTGATTCTGATACCAATAAATCTGCGAAAAACAATTCAGTCAGGCTATAATTGCCATGAAGCAAAAATATCACACTGATTAAAACTCAAATCACTTTGATTGATTGGTTGTAATTAGTGGCAGAGCCGGAAAATCTGGAGAACATGGGCTGCCTCAATAGGCCCTGCATTGTCCTTTTTAATTCAACATCAGTAGTGTCTAAATCAACATTGTAAACCCGTTGCTCTGTCGTGGTTATTACTAATTAGTGGAGGGTGTCAAACTCATGCAAGAAAGACGTCATAAAATCTCAGGATCAGTCCTCTTTTCTCAGCTTTACTGTTTTGAAATCTTTCAGATTTGCCAACCTAAAGTCCTGTTTTTAATTGTGGTAATAACACGAAAACATCCATCCATCCATTATCTATACACCGCTTAATCCTCAGTAGGGTCATGGGGGGCTGGAGTCTATCCCAGTTGACTCAGGGTGAAGGCAGGAGACACCCTGGACAGGTCACCAGTCCATCACAGGGCTACACTTAGAGACAGACAACCAAGCACACTCACATTCACACCTACAGACAATTTAGAATCACCAATTAACCTCAACATATTTTTGGACTGTGTGGGAGGAAGCCGGAGAACCCGGAGAGAACCCACGCTGCACGGGGAGAACATGCAAACTCCACGCAGAAAGATTCCGGTGTCCTCACCGGGACGCGAACCAGCGACCTTCTTGCTGCGAGGCAACAGTGCTAACCACTGCCCCAGTGGTCTTGTTAAGCTCAAGCATAATTTTTTGTGTGTTTGTGTCTCTGTGTGTGTCTGTCGTTCACATTTCTCAACAACAGTTCATCTGATCTATTTCATACTTGATGGGTGTGTTGCTGGGGACCCAAGGAAGTGCAATGTTAATTATGAAGTAGTTTGAATGAGCGGCTCTTGAGAAACATAAAGATAAACATTAAATGACAGTCATTTGCCATAAACATAAACTGATTACGGACCAGTGTGAACTTGTTTTGGTTATCTTTAGTGACTATCAGCTGTCCCAACATCCATGTGATTACAGCAGTGTTATAAAGAGGGACGTTTTCACATGTGCAAATGTGAAACGTCAGATATTGTAGATTAAAAATCCTGTTTGATTTGCAGGCTTTGTGAGGACGAGGCCCATGCTGAGGCCTGGAGAACTTGATGATGCACCTGCAGGTTGCAGTGAAACGAATAAAAAACAACGGCTGATTGGAAGATAGAAGATTCGTTAAAAAGTGCTTTGGAAGCACCACACACAGAATTAACGTTTTACACTGTTCTCATTCTTAATGCAATTAAAAGACATCATCAAGGCCGTCCAATTTGTTTGTTTTGTGCTCACTCTGAGTAATTATTCCAGCTTGCTACACCTCTTTACAAGCTGCAGTAACAACATGACTGCTGGTCCAGAAAGTTATTATGCAGAGAAGACAGTCTCACAACAGGGACCCTTTCACTTTGCCTTTACATTCGAATGATTAAAAGCCATCGTTGAACAGATACAAAAATGAAAATAACACACAAGCTGACCAGCACTGCTCTGTGGGAAACATAACCCTGTTCTCAGCAGCAGATTACTGTCCCAGCTTTAATTGTCCTCTCACTTGTCACCCTCATGAGTATCTTCTTCGCTGAATCCTTTACTGCTGACCTCTAACTCACCACCATTTCTTTCTTTTCTCAGTTTTCCAAAAGACTTGGAGGAGAAGGAAACACCCTCAGCACAGAGCCACGACCCAGACAAATGAGACACCGCAATCACATCAGGTAAACCAAATCCTTTCATAGGCAGGTTGCTTTTATTACTTTTATATGTGACTGTGTTTTTAAGACAAAGTAAACCTTAAAAACAGTCATTTTTAGAAAATGAGTCCACCTTTATGGGCAGGAATCAGGAATAATTTGTTTAACGTCACAACAGTTTAATAATGTTCTGAATTGATGCTTATAAAGAGTTTTAACCTCCTTGGAGATTTCCCCTTGTTCTTGCTTTTCAGCTTTTATTAATTTAGCTTTGTGGAAAAGAAATTACCTCCCGAAAAGGACTTGTTCATGTCAATGTGAAAACTGATTTCTACAAAGAAATGTCATTAAATTAAAGAAATAAAATGTAAACCAGACTACTGCAGAAGTATTCAGTATGTAGTAGATGCACCTTTGAAAATCAAGAAGTGAAAAACTTTCCAATGGTTGTGAATACATTTCGTAGGCATCGTACATGTTGTTAAGATGTTTAATTAACTCATCTTAAGCCCTGTAGGCTGCAGTAGTAGATAATATTCTTAACAATTAAAGTAATGCAGACGTCAATACAGGCATTATGTAACTACAAATTTGGGGATAAAAATGAACTCAAGTAATAAACATTACATCATATAATAGGCTGACAAAAGTCTGTACTTCTTAAAGATGACCTGAGGATTCTTGCAGCACTAGTGAGTCATATTTTTACTAGTTTGGTATTAATGTTAACACAAAACCTCCACAGGGCGCCTTTAGGCCACAAGCCTCGAAGCCTTTTAATGTCAGTTTATTTATGTGAAAAATGCACCGTCACATTGGAAACAGGACAGTTTTTCATGGCTCACAAAAACCCAACATCTGGGAGGTGCATAGTTTTCAGGTCTGCAGGGCGACCTAGTGCTGCAAGTCCACGTGGACAGACAGGTTGTGTTTACACATCGATGTACTGGTTTGTTTGGTACATTTGGGGCTTTTGGCTGAAACTGAACTTTGAATTGTCATTATGTTTTAAAGCTGTAATGAAATGGAAACCTGTCATGTTCAAGCCACTGTGAATGTGTTTTGTCTTTAGCTTCCAACATGAGCGATCTGAACAACGAGACTCGATAGCATCGTGTTTGACAGGTGAGACCTGCTTTATTCTGCTACATCCCAACATACTGACATCCTCTAATGTTCACAACAGATTATCAATTGGAACATTTTCCATTATTCAGGAGCATTACAGGGAAAGGTAAAGATGTGTGCTTTATCAGCTTTTGTTGCTTTGATAATGGGACTGTAGCATGGCAACACCGTCTACACCTTATGTCTGAGATGCTGCACTGTCACCACCCACAGTTCAGCTCTGCGTTGAGCAGTATCAGTTTCTAGAGTCAAGTTACACCGTGTGAAAACTGTGCTGGCCATTTGAGGAGGCGGCGGTGGTCGGTGCAGGGACATCATGGCTCGGAGGGCAGACAGCCGGGCAGCAGATGCATGTTTGCCGGAACACTGGAGGGATGTGAGAGACTGGAGCATAGAGAAGAGACAAAGCCACAGAGTAAGGCCGTCTATCCACACAGCGGCCTCAACGTGTTCTCGTCTGGTTTTCTAGGAACCGAGTGAACTCAGAGCTGCTGCGCTTTGTTTTCAGTCGATACTAAGCCGTTTAGTTTGTCTGTTATGTATTCTGTGTACAACGCCTCTGGGTATTGTTCAGAAGATCAATCAATGTCAGTACTCGGTTACTTATCGCTAAACTGCAAATCATGTGCGACTTGAGTAGGAAAAGAAAGAACAAAAACTGCTGCACGCGCATTGTGTCTGTCCTGTTGCTTTTGGAGATGCAACAATAAATTTCATCTTCAGAAGTTGCACAAAATGCATCGAGATGGCGGTGTCATATATTCACTTATATACTTATTGTATGTCCCCATGTCCTTTGTAAATCTCCTTAATGCTTCTCGACTGACCTAATTAAAAAATGGCACTATAATGCACACTAATTAAAGTATTAATTAGCTTAGTTAATGAACTCATGAGCACAAATGCATTATGATTATGAAGCAGCGGCACATCATGCTGTGCTCGCAATAAATATTACAGGAAAAAAAGAGGAAAAATCGGCCCAGAATTCTCTCCGGCTGTGTGCGAACTTTTAATTTAGCTGGAAAGTAAATGACTTAATAGTCATTCACCTGACAGACAGCTGTCATGTTATTCATTTACTTGGCCGCAACATTTTTCCTCAAAGACATAATTGCTACAGTCTTCATCATCTTTGGGAAGTTCTGTTTCTGCTCACCGCCTCCTGAATAGGTCAGAACCACGTCTAGAGATTTTTTAAAAATTGCTTAAACTGATGCCCAGTTGGTTGAATTATACATTGTGTTACAGGATACACGTGTTGAAAAGTTACAATTAGTTTAATTAGCATGACGTGTCAGTTGGGTCTTTACACCGAACTCTACGAAAACATCCTCCAAGAACCTTTTCTCGAAGCTTTCCTCCTGGAAACCCTTTCCAGTTATTAGATGTTCCTCCAGCAGCCTCTTCTCTGAATCGAGCTGTTAAAGGTTCCTCCGAAAACCTCCCAAACACGGTTCCTTGAATTTTCCCAGAGTTCCTTGAGGCTCCTCTAATTCTAAGAGACTATTATGTGGCAATATGGGGCCTTAAAACTGAACCTAAAGATGAGAGAAGCTGCAGAGAAGCAACTTGGAGTCGATTAGAATCGTTTGCAGTAAATGTTGTGCATGTGAGTAAAGTATAAATGCTCCTTTAAATACTGTGATAAACATCTACAACATCACATCTCTATGTAGATTAAATAATTTCAGTGAAACTCAATAGCATCATGTTTGAGGTGAAAAACTTTAATCAGTTTTTTAAAATGTTTCTTTTGGTTTTAATTGGGCTCAATAATGTCAGATTTTCACTACATGGTTGTCATGGCCAAAAATATTATAATATTATAATGACATCTATAAAAGTTTAACATAATAACATTAATTAAACTCCATCTTTAAATTTGATTGTTGTGTGTTTTGTCTCATATGGCACATTAATTAACACAGAATATGAGTGTAGTGAGTCTGAGAGACAGCAGAGATGATGAAAGTATTCACATTCTTTACTTAAGTAGAGATACTTGTTTAAAAATAGACTGGAAAAAGTAGAAGTACTGATTCATCTTCTTTACTCAAGTAAAAGTAAAGAAGTACAGCTTCAGAAATGTACTCAAGTACAAAAGTAAAAGTAAAAATGAGTTTTTGGCTTCAATGATATGCGATGCCTCTTTTGATAACTCTGCAAAACGAAAGAAGTATGAAGCACACAAAATAGGATTGCTTTCATCCTTTAAGAAGCTGCACAGTTTTCCATTTCAGCAACATTCTAAACATTAAACATCATAATCAACATGGCAACACTCATCTCTTCAAGACTACCAACATCTTTTATTGAGCCTCAGCAGAAGCTGGTTCTCAAAGTTCTTTGAATTAAGACGTGCCCTTTTGGGTCTGAAAACCAGTCCTGCAGTACTAAAAGCCTCTTGCAGGCTTCAGGGACAGATTGCACACTGCTGGGAAACATAAAGACGTTTGTTGTTGCGTCTTTTACGTCATGTCGTCATCTGCGGAGATTGAAACAAGTAACGAGCCAGTTTTGAGAATGTAAGAAGTAGAAAGTGCAGATATTAGTGTTCAAATGTCGGGAGTAAAAGTAAAAAGTTATCAGAAAAGTTAATACCCAAAGTACAGATGCCTGCAAATTCTACTGAAGTACAATAAAGAAGTATTTGTACTTCATTACTTCCCACCTCTGAGAGACAGTAAACAATCATAACCGCTGCTGGTTCTGGATTTCTTATCACAATATCATGCGTATAATTAACATCATATCAGTATGACATTAAAAACTCAGCTGATCGTCTTCTTCGTCTTTTTTGACACAAACAAACAGGTATAAATTCCTTATATTACAATGACATTTTACAGTTTGCAATAGGAAAATGCATACAGGACACTACACAGCTCGGAACTATATGAACTTATAACTCAAGTAATGACCTTAAACAACCCCCCTCCCCAAAAAAGTATAATTGGTTTTTCAGGAACTTGATAAAGAAAAATTAATTTGTGAAGATCAGCATATTGGACTTCCTGTCTGTAAATTACCATTTTTAATATCAAATTTAGGAGATAAGATTAACAGATTAGAAATACACAGCTGAAGATTTGAATTTATTACTTCAAGCATGCCAATAGTGCAGATTATATCCATATTTATCAGTATGGCAGCTTCACATTGAAGATAAATCACATCGGCTCCCCAAACGAGCTGCACCGACGTCAAACCAATGAGACAAAACAGACAAAATATGAAGCCGAAATGTATTTTCGCTGAAAAAAGTGCGTTGGTGCAGGACCTCGTCACACACTGTGGGTAGCTGATGGTCTTTAAAGTGATTTTTATGACAGTCTTTAAACTCTTTGAGGATAAGTGAGCTGTTTAAAGCAGTTACATTGATCCCAGAAGTTTGTCTTTGGCATCTAAACTCAGTTAAACTACCTGTGTGTTGGAGGTGCACTGAGGTTCCTGTAGCCTGTTTAATATTTTATCAACCCAAATGTGAAGCTGGTCTGAGTCTGCTGTGATCAAAAGGAACCAATTCCTTCGGAAATTTCTCTTTAAATGACGAAATACTTCATTTGCTGCTTTCCTTCTGTCCCCCTCCAACTGCCTCCTTCCTCCTGCGCACAGAGGTGGGTTTCAGACGTGGAGGCTGTCCTCAGGTCCATGCAAAGGCAGCTGGTGAGTCGATCCAAGTGTATAAATATTAACATAAGACCAATCTAAATGATACTTGGACAGTATCATTATCTCTCTGCAGTTTATACAAGCGTTTGTGAATGTGGTCGTTTATATCTCCATGTGGGCAGCGAAGTGTCAAACTGAATTACTTTCTTCCTGTTCCCAGAATGCTTCACTGGAGAAATACCCTCACTGTAAAAGTGGAAACGGCTCAGACTGTCCTCCATCTTCTTTAAGCCTCTGCAGGTCTCGCTCCAGTCAAACAAGCTGATCCGTAGCGGCGGCTTTAGATCAACTTTCTGACAGCGCAACTCAACACAAATCGTCTACTTTTGCCCCAGACAGACGCTCTGAAATAGACGGGCTTTGAGCTTGCTGATAATTTTAAGTGTTTTTTTTTTAAACTCCACTAACAAAAGGAGGAAAGATTAGACGCCTACAGAACTGTAGGCTCTGCAACAGATATGATAGGCAGCTCTGATTGAATCCTGACTGCTGCAAACCCTCCTGCAATGATCTCTTCACTTAACAAGTTGTTTGACATTCAGGGGGAGAAAAGTAATTTCACACCCGAGTGTATCATGACTCAATTGTCCCACGAGCAATGAAAACTCCCCCCACCCCCTAAATGACTTGAAAAACTTTTTGTCATTACCGTGCTGCCGGAGCAGAAATAAACAAGTGTTTTCTGTGATGTACATACACGGCCTGCTGCGTCTTTATTTGAAGGGGAAATCCACGCCCACACATACAAGCTGCCTGGGTTTTTCTTTTGTATCGGATGTTTCACCCTGCACATGGATTCTCAAGCACGTGGAGCGATGACTAAATCATATACAGTAACGGCTTTAGCCCCTATGTGCAAGATCACAGCAATTAATGCTGGTTTTCATCTTTTTTCTCCCTTTTTATTTTTATGAGCTGCATTATTTCCCCTGCCAACAAATGAGATCTGGCTATTTCCTGCCTGATTACATAAAGGACTGAATTCTCATCGGTATTAAGGTTGTTTTCCTGTTTGTGATACTGGTGTGCATTTAATTTACGTTCCACTGGGAGCAACAGGCCACAGAGTTATTTTTGAAAAGCGACCAAAAAACCACCTCTGTGACAGGAATACGGCCGCGTGTTATGCGTCTACTCTATTAGGGAACTCTATTATTGTAAATGTCTCATGTTTGTCATTGTGACAACTGTGCACCGAATCCCTCCAGCCGTGGAGCTCCACTGGCAGAAGCCGGGGGAGCTAATGAGCCTAATACGTCCCCAGGAACGTCGCCTCTGCCAAGCGTGCACTCTGAATCCGCCTGTGTAATCAAGCCGGTAAAGGACACGGATATGTGCCGATAGTGGCAGCAGCACTTCCATATCTCGCTGTTGTCTCCTGCCCCGATGAGCCTGTCGGACTCAAATTGCTAGGTGAAAGCGAGGCTTTTGTGCGCTGGGTAAAGTAGAGCAGCTTGGGTAATGAGTGTGGTCTTCCTGCACACTCTGGCAAACCATGGGAGTTAATCTAATGATGGGGGGAGAGAGCCATGAGTCCTAATGGCCTCAGAGAGAGAGAGAGAAGTTGAGGGGAGAAGGTAGTGTAACACAGAGCCCTCTTTTATCGCCGTACTAATCATCTCTTTGGTCGACTTCGAGATTGAATACAGAAAAGACCCGAGAGGCATCAAAGCAACAGAAGTCTCGGCTCTTGAGGAGCTGATTGCGGTCCTGCTGTTGACTGCAGCGGAAAGATGTGGAGCGTTCAGACATCAAGTCAATATTGTGATCTGTTTTAAAGTTGTAGGCATGAATCGCAGCAGCCCGTAGGCTTCGATTAATGCATGCATTCATGTCACTGTACCATAAAGCAGGAGACGCAGTGTTGTTCAACCATGTGTGAGTCTTTTCCAGTCTTACACTGGGAGGTTTCCACATTGTACAGCCGCTGTGGAAACAAAGCTGTACATGTTGTTTTGTTTACTGAGTCGTCTCAGAAGAAAATTAATTGCGAAAATTGTTTGTTTTGGTTGCAAAAGTCAGATGTTATAAGTGTATAAAGTTGTCATTGCCAGTGTGCTTTGTGGGCAATCGTCATTCTGTGTAATTGCATAAAAATCTTTTGTGAAGTTGCGACTGTGAAAACCGAAAGTCATGTTAAATTAGACTCAGAGTCAGCTGCTATGTTTGCAACGGTCATTAACATGCTAACATGCTATTTAGCAGGTATATTGTTGACCATGTTCACCACTTTAGTTGAACTATGATGGTTCTTTCTAGACTTGAAGCTCTAGAAAGAACCTCCATCCAACTGAACTCCATTTGGAAAAAGTTTCACTTTAAATCCAGGCAGAGAAAGTTCATGAATTAATCCTGATTTTCAACTCAGCTTTGGTCGCATTAGTTTCATTTATCTGCTCCCAGATGTTGACACTTTAATTTTGACCTGATGGTGATGCTTGAGGGACAGTCAGTCTGTAGGAAACATCATCTGGGAACTATGAATGTTTGCTCCAAGTTTTGTACTGATCTATTTGATGATGCTGAGCTATTCCACAAGGCAAACCTGTGACCTGCTGGCAGCACGAGATGAAAAGTCAGGAGTAATCTGGATTCACCCTCAGGCTACCATGAATATCTGTACAAAAGCCACCCAGTAACATCTGAGATTTTTATTTCTGGACCAAACTGAATGAAAGCGCTAGAACAGCTCCAGTGCTCTGATATGCCATCTTCTGTGTAACCAAATTCCAGCTGATTGGACAAGATGTAAATGAGTGTATGAAACAACTGTGAGGTAGCATTTATTAAGTGTTATCTATTTACATAAACTTAAACACACTGAGCAACAGCGATTAATGATAGATCTGCATTAACTCATGCATTAAATCATCATGAAATATTCATTATGCGTCACATTATCATGCAAATTGATTTTTACTAAACACACACCAGTGGATGATGTTACTTCACTGAAGTTGTGTAATCGCCAACTCAACATCAGGTCCGTATAGAACCACATGGACATGATTCTACATTAAAGAATCTATAGAGTGAGATGCAGTGTGCTGCTTCCTGGTCTCTGTTGCTCAGAGGTAAATGCATGTCCTCCTGCGGAAATCCATACAGCGATGAAAGCACCTCAGGTTGAGACAGCGAGCAGCGGCCTCCTGCTGTTTGAGCAAAAGTCTGAAAAGATGTCACTCAGAGGCAATTAGAGCACACTGGCAACAATAACGGTCCTCCAAACTCTTATTCAACCACCCACACACACACACACACACACACTGACTCTATTCCTGTCCGGTTTCAAGGGTTGTGGTTTTGTCGGGGGTCTTGAGTGGGCTGGTTGTTCTCTTCTCTCAGTACCACCAGGGCGCCACTTCAGGAAATGAGCAGCGATATTCAGAGGAGCAGCTTCCAACAGGTCATGTCTGAGCGTCATGGGAATTGACCTTGTGGTTGACACTGTGATGGAGGAAATGAGTTGATGGAGAGCCGCAGCAGTAGGCTGACAGATCGTAATCATACCCATAAATAACTCATACAGCCCGTTAAAGCCAAACTCAGCAGACAAGCATGCAGCAAATCTTGATTTCTAACCACAGCTTAATAAAAGCTTAATGATATGAATTAAAATCTCTTCAGCTGCTTCACCAAGGAGTTACACTGATTTGAAATGTTTGCAGAAACTTTACATGATGCATATACTGTAAGAAAAAATTACATTTAAAAATCAGAAAATCCTGAAATAAAACAAGTTAAGGAATGTTGGAATACTGTGACATTAAAAATAAAACACTTTCACAATGGTAAACTACTGTGAAAGAATAATATATTTGCTTTTTAAATGCAGTAAAACTGTGTGTATTTTAATTGGCTCTTACTGTAAAAAATTTTTTTTTTCAGTGCCCGCTATTGAAAAGCCATGTGAGCGACTCTTAAGGAGCTTCTTTGGCTTGACGAGACCAAAATTGAGGTTTCTGGCCATCAGACTAGACCAGGGGTGTCCAATCCTGGTCCTTGAGGGCCACAATCCAGCATGTTTTAGATGTGTCCCTCTTCTAGCACACCTGATTCAAATGATCAGCTCATCATCAAGAAGCCTGATAACGATCCTGATCATTTGAATCAGGTGTGTTGGAAGAGGGAAACATCTAAAACATGCAGGATTGTGGCCCTCAAAGACCAGGATTGGACACCCCTGGACTAGACAGTATGCGTGGAAGGCACCAAACACTGCACATCATCACAAATACACCATCCCCACCGTGAAGCATGGTGGTGGCAGCATCATGATACGGGGGTGCTTGTTGGCAGCAGGAAAAATTGTAAAGGTAGAAGGTCAAATGAATGCAGCGAATGATAAGAACATCCTGGAGGACAACGGGATGCTGTCTGCAAGAGAACTGTGACTTTGGAGAAGATTTATTTTTCCTCAAGACAATGAAGAAAACAGCCCAGCCTACACAGAAATGGGTTAAAGACAACAAAGCCTTCTATATTATATTTAAATATCTGACATCATTTTGTAGAAATGTGTTTTTATTTTGACATTGTTATGGCAGACATTGGAGAAGACATTGTTTAGGGAAGCACTTATAGGTTGCTTAGGTGCCAGGGTTCCTTTGGGGACCCTGACTTTATGGGGGGGGGGGTGTTACGGGCCAGAGCCTCTGTCTTCCCTCACTCTTATCTTGCAGGTTTCTGGCTGGGCGGAGCCTCCAATCTGCTAACCTGGTGCACCTGGTCAGTCTCACTGACTACATAAGTCGGCCTGCTGTGCCAGATCGCTCTCTCTTCTCCCTTACCAGCCATGCTCCTGTGTTTGTCTCTTTTTGTTTGTTTCATGCTGACAACATGCACCACACATCAAACACTGCACTCATACACCCTCGCACACCACTGACGCTCACAATCACACCCCACGATTCTACTTTGTTTCAATAAATAGCCTTATGTTACAGCTGAATCCACCTGTGTGTTTCCTCCTTTGTTGCGGCCTAAGAGCCAGTCGTAACAAATTGAAAAAATTGTTTTTAGAAATCTTCCCCAGGGGGTTGAATATCTTTTGTATGCGTTTTCCGTTCCATGGTGTTTATTTGTAACCCTTGTGCACTGTTTAAGAGCAGTTTTTAGCACAATAAATCGGAGCTACATCGTACATTTGTGGAGAAAAGATGGGTTTTTTGTGTGTGTGCTTTTTTTACACTGAACTCTGCCTTGTGTTTTTGTCTTTTGCACATTCTTGTAATGTCACGTTACATGTGATTGCACATCATGTGTTGCTCATGTCATGTGTAAAAATCCTTTAATCAAATGTGTGTACAGGGGGGTTGGAAATCCATAAAATAATAATGCATTGTCGAGTTCTGTTGCATTTGTAGCGGGACATCATATATTCCATCCAGGACCAGTTTGCGTTATTCTGATCAGAAGTGCAGAGATGTGAATATACAGTAAGACTGAGGGAACAAATATTCAGACTCGTGCTTTAATGTGAAGATTTGCCTCCTGCCTGGCATCACATTACACCATCCACAGCTCACATCACTGCATCTCAGTGAACACACCCCCCAGGACATGTCAGTGATGCCCACTGGCCACGATTTTCATTGCATTTCCAGAGTTACATGGACTCCCTCTAATGAAGTCAGGCAAGTTGGTTTAGTCATTTTGAAAGACTACACGTCGCCCCCGTGACACATATCAGTGCTCATAGCATCATGCGGATCCAGCTGCCTCTGTTCAAATCCCCCCCCATCACCACCACGCTCCAGCAACCAGGCCACGAGAATGGAGGTGACCCAATAAACCACGTCCACATATAACCAGGAGTGATTCCCCCCCGCTGCAGAGGGAGAGGCCCGGGCTTTCCCCCTGTCTGCTCCTCTTGGCATAACTTCAGCTCAACGAGTGACTCAGCCCTCTGGATGCCCCGTGGCTGCTGGGGAGCAGCTGAGACAGAGATGAATTTAATTTGTTGCTGGTTGTGAAACCTCTGAGAAGAAAGGTGCCCACTTAATAACATCAGTGAGTCAGGCGTGAGAGACAAACACACCGACACATGTGGTAGAACAATATGCACAATATTTTATATATAAAATGACTAAAGCTGAGAATTAATCAGCCATAGCAACAAAACAATCTGAATCAACTGGGACTTTGGGAAACTGTGAAGAACACAGTGGAAGAAAGTTATGATATAGATTTACTCAACTGCTGTGTTGCATTTTTGAGGTACTTTACCGGACTAGTTTCCTTTTATACTGCTTTATACTTCCACTCCATTTCAAAGGGAAACATTACGCTTTTGCTCTGTTGCATTTATTTGACAGCTTTAGTTCCTTTTAACATTTTCCACAATGGATGTTAGAACAAGCTTTAAAAATATATTGTTAGGAACTAATCCAGTGGTATGTCTGTGATGGTTCTCAGTCATCCATCATGGTTATTCTCGTGGATTAATCGTAGCAACTGGACTTG
This sequence comes from Stegastes partitus, assembly GCF_000690725.1. Lineage (NCBI taxonomy): Eukaryota > Metazoa > Chordata > Actinopteri > Pomacentridae > Stegastes > Stegastes partitus. The sequence continues at coordinate 69,529 of NW_007579702.1, read as the reverse complement.
CTTTAGTTCCTTGAAGACGTTTCACCTCTCATGCAACAACTGGAACTGAAACTCAAGGTGTTAATGGCTCCTTTAGGATGTAAGTATCTGGAACTCCCAACTAGTCAGTCAGAACTGATGAAGCCTCTTGGATGAGAGGTGAAACGTCTTCAAGGAACTCAAGCAAGTCCAGTTGCTACGATTAATCCACGAGAATTTATCCAGTGGTTTGCAAACTTTTTAACCTTTGACATCTTACAAACAAAATTGTGTCGCATTTTAGATGTCTAACAGCTGCACCAAGTATTAAACTTCTCCCGTGGTTTCATTTTGCTAAATGTTCAAATTATCCAAAGATTAGAGGAAAAAGTCTAAAAACAGATCAAAACTTTTCTTCTTTTTCACCTTTTAATTTTCTCTTGACCCACTTTTTTTTTGACCTGCACCTAAAGTTATTCAAAAACAGTCTTCTTGCTTCAATTGTAATCGGTTGTCACATCTAATAACATATCCGTAAATGGGACCAAACCAGAACTTATACTTTAATAATTCAATAATATTTAACTGCTAATACTTCTGTACGTCTCCTTAAGTAGGATTTTTCAAGACTGTTGCTGGCAATGGAGCATCTCACCTTGATAATTTTATTAAAGTCAAAGCTCTGAATACTTCTCCCACCACTGGAGGAGCATCGCTATTGTTTAACATATTATAGGCCAAGTGAAGTGAATAATCAATTAATCAAGTGAATCATTTGCAGAATGATTATCATTAGCTGGAGCCCAAACATAATAAAGCTCCAAATGCGTTTCTGCAGATTAAGCACTGAATGATCTTTCAGACAGACAGAGTGTTGGAGGTTCAGAGCTGGAGAATTAGAATGTGGCAGTGGGCGTGCAAGTCAAATTATAAAATAAGAAATTACTAGGTTTGTGCTTGTTGCCGTTGGCTTGCTGCAGTAATGACAGTGCTGTTTAACCTTGTTCTCAGAGATGGAACTGTTGGTCCTCCTGTCTGTCACTTCACTTCAGGTTGAAACGTCAACTATTGTGTGGATTTGCATAAAAATGTGGTAAAATCCTTCCTGATCGTCTTTCTTGTCATCTTGATCCATGATCAGGTCAAAAGTTTAATTCATCCAGCACTTTGCTTCATGACAAACTACCTGCAGAACTAATAACACACTGCGTATCTGCAGATGCCAAACATGCGGTGACTGTGATTGTGGCAGCGTTCGGCTCCGAGCACCGCAGAGTTCCTGTTACAGCTTCACAGAGCTGCTCGCATTACACACAAGTATATGATTACACCCCGGCAGCGGCAACCTGATTAGTTTTAAATGATAAATTTCACAATGCGCGGGTGTGCATTTGTCATAGTTATCACCATTAAAGCTATCATTTCAGAGCTGGAAATGCCTCATTGTTTGCTTGCAGGAGGGCAGGTTTACATAAGTCTTACATAATTATGGCAGCTCCTTGACAAAAGTAGGGAGAAAGGGGGTGGGGGGGGCATCTGAAGAAACAGAGCAGAATTAAGGGGCAACTGAGGGAGAGCCGGGCAGACAGGCGAAACCTTTCTGCAAGCCATCAGGGCTAAGCGACCCCGACGGGGATCTGTCACGTCGGATGCCAATGCTAGCTAAATGCTGAGGTAGATGACATTCCTTCCTCCCACTCGGTTATCTGTCGGTGCCTGTGTGAAGGATGTGGGGTGGTGATGGGGCAGGAGCAGCCTCATTGAGATGTGCATTATATAAGAAATAATGAGGTTAATATTATTGACCGTATTGATATGCACCGCGTTGACATCTGCACCGAGTTGCCCTAACAACAGATAATGACTGCTTATCAGTTATTAAGCTTGTGTCAATGGTTTTCATGCTCGGGAGATGAAACCAGATGGCGAGGATTGCCAGTGATGGCAATTAGAGCAAAACCAGGACATGTGTGAAGAAGAAGAAGAAGAAGAAAAAAAAAAAAGCCTACAGAGAAAACATGCTTGTTTTCATCAGCCTTTTGAGATGAAACCCTCTCGAAACTATATGCTCATGCTCTTGTGGGAGTGACGGCACTGTCTGTTAAACCCCATGAAAAACACCATATGCGGGGACGGCCCTCTTCCCCCTCCTTCAGCGGCAGGCAGCAATAGAGCTCACAGCTGGAGAACGGTGGAAGTGAGAATCTACTGTCTCCATTCACGGCTCCTCTGCCGCTCCTCAGCTGTGGCATTTTCAATCAATAGCTTTTAGGAAATCAGCATCTACCCTGCAGTTTGGAATGAAAGGCCTCTTTTGTTGCAAAGCCCATAGTGTGAGTAATGATCTCACGCATGTTTTTCAGAAGGCAGTTTCTCCCGTTGCAGCAAATTACATAATATGTTCAAAGTAAACCCTGAATGTCTTTGGGGGGGGAAGAGAGAGAGAGCAAAAAAAACCTGCATTCACAGGCGAGGCTGGGTTTAAGGTGATGCCTACCTATCTCCTGGTGTGAAGTGGATGAAAAGCAGTGCAATTTTAACAGCACAAGACTTGCATGTGAATAAGAGCGTCTCGTTTCCCCTCCGGCTCCAGGTGTTTACTGGGACCAATAATTCCCATCTGCATACATGCTCACCTCCCTCCCCTTCTACTCTCTGTGGATCATGTGCCGGCGCCTGGAGCCAAACAAGAGAATGACTTTGATTCGACCAAGAAGAAGTCAGACAACTTCTTAATGATTTTCTAGCATACATTGTTGATGCAATGATAAAGAGATTATTGGATTTTTATGCTGATGCTGATGATAAATCAATGCAAAGTTGTGCAAACCATACATACAAATGCACCATACTGTAGCATTTAAACGTTGCAAAGTATAAGATGATGCATGCTGTGGTAGAAAGTGTAATATTTTCTACCAAAATGTGGTGAAGCAAAAAAATATTACCTCACAAAATAATCAAGTAAAGCCTCAGTGATTTAAAATGTGCTTGAAATGAATAGTGTTGAGCTATTTTTGTTCAAACACCATAAAAACCATCTTCATTAGTACAGCTCAGTTTTTAATGTATTTCATGCTTCTTGGTTAGAGTCGTTTAAAAAAAATATGTGGATTTCAAACTAAGTGCGTTGTGGTGATTATCAGCTGCCTTTTTCTGAATCTAACACTGCCATCTGTTGGTTTCCAGAAGCAGCTGTTCTTTGAAATGATGAACTCAGCAACAGAATGTGTGAATCTTCTCTTTAATTGAGCATAAACAGAGGCAGAAAAAGTGTCAAGCGGAAAAGCACATGAGCACAAATTCATTTAGATTAGATTCCTTTATTGTTGTTGTATGGAGCAGATGTGCTTATGGAGACGGTAATACAAAATGCACAAATAACAAAATAAACACTGAAAATATATAATAAACAGTACAAAAGAAAAAAGGCGAAACAGAGTAAAAATACAAATCCGTCCCCATAAATTAACCCAATTAACCTGAAATTTGTCAGCG
>NW_007579702.1:29516-65508 GCF_000690725.1 Stegastes partitus | reverse complement strand
AGAAGTCCAAAAACATGTTGAGGTTAATTGGTGATTCTAAATTGTCTGTAGGTGTGAATGTGAGTGTGCTTGGTTGTCTGTCTCTAAGTGTAGCCCTGTGATAGACTGGTGATACAACCAAGTGGTACTTAAAAGGTTGAATTTGCTTCCAAGGAAATCAGTACGATGTCTGTTCTAACTTTACATACTTAGGTCATATGAGTAGTTATTCTCCTGATGATGACTAATGCATAAAATTTCATGTTACAGTAATAACGACCACCACAAACAGAAATACTAACTCAAAGTTTATCAAATTAACAGTGAAGGTAAAGCTAACTAATATTTGACAGGTGCTATTGAAACATATACAACTGTTAAGGTAAACATTAAAGTCATGGCTGATTTATGGATGTTATCAGAAGCCGTCAAGTTGCTTCAGTTTGTCATTTTACCTGGAAATCAAAAACTCTCCAACGCTGACAGAGATGAATGTATCAGCTGATGCAATTTTACATCATCGAGTGTCAACCTTATCTGATGCAATCGGTAAGAGATGTTGTATATATTGAGGTTATTTTGATCACAGCTACTATTTTCAGAGTTAATTTGAACAGCGTGCTGTAGGGTGACATGCTTAAAGTCACAACAACACAGCGGAAAAATGTAAAACTACACAAATCAGGGAAAACATTAAAACCACTGACAGGTGAAATAAATAGCTGATGATCTCATTATCACCTGGAAACACAATAGAAAACTCACACAGTGGAAAAACCTGCATAAAACACTTACAGAGGGGCTGCAAGGTGGCCCGCAGCTAGAAGGTTGCCGGTTCGCGTCCCGGTGAGGACACCTGGGATCTTTCTGAATGGAGTTTGCATGTTCTCCTCATGCAGTGTGGGTTCTCTCTGGGTTCTCCGGGTTTCCTCCCACACAGTCCAAAAACATGTTGAGGTTAACTGGTGATTGTAAATTGTCCATAGGTGTGAATGTGAGTGTGCTTGGTTGTCTTTCTCTAAGTGTAGCCCTGTGATAGACTGGTGACCTCTCCAAGGTGTCCCCTGCCTTCACCTGGGATAGACTCCAGCCCCCCCGCGACCCTAGTGAGGATTTAGCGGTGTATAGATGATGGATGGATGGATGATAACTTATTATACAAGCAGCCTTTCAGTTTTAGAGCTGGTCAGTCAGGAGTTAATTCTAACTACTTACCGTCTTGTTGTTCAAACTATAACAACACATTCTACTTTCAAGGTGCATCATATGTGTTTTATGCATAATTAATCCAATCTGCAGATGTTAAAGTACAAGTATCTGTCAAAAAGTGAAGTAAAAAGTGCAATATTTTCCTTTCTTGAGTTGCAGTGGGGTTCAAGTAAATAAAAGGCACCTCATTACTGTGTTCGTTTACCCACTGCGGGCTGTGTGTGGGAATAATAACTGAGTAGGCGCAGTGTTTACTGTCTGGCATCCATAGCAGGCTATTTATGGATTTGAGAATTATTAAAATGCATTTGCTCCAAGGAATTGATGCTCTTTCTTATTTCAGCTGCAGTAACAATCCTCCTACTTCGTGGCCCATTCATCCACTCCAGCTGCCCACAGCACAGATATCATCGTTCTAATCAGAGGGAAAGACGAACTGAAGTCATCTGAACCATAATTAGGCTGCGAATCTCTGGAAATCGTCCCCTGGCAAATCAAAAATCTTGCTGATTATTCCACATACGTGTGTGGGTAGACAATAAAGAAAATCCCATTAATTACATTTACATTCTTAATTACACTTTGTTTTGTTGCTGCTCATTAAAGCCTCAGTTTGGTTCCAGTTAACAATAATCAAAATGCTTCTGTATTCTGTAGCACAAACATTCAATTCTTTCTGCACACATAAAATATTTTCAGCTTTTAAACAATGGATATTTGCATTTGGGAGTTAAAGAGAAAAGACTGATTAAAAACAGAAGCGTGCACTTTGTCACAACGAGGTAATAGCAGACAGTTTGTGCATCATAAAGTAGAACAACTGTGTGATTCTGTTTTTATATGCAATGGATTTTTCATTTTCATACTGCTTTCTGTTTTGTGAATGTTTTTTTTTGGTCTTTTTCTTCTTTAAAGTAAAAGTTTAATAACTGTTCAAAATAGATTCATTGTAATGGGAATGGAAATAGTTCCATAAATGTGTCTGTAAATTAGTTTTAATGTGTTAAAGCACAGATTTATGTCAACCTTACATGAGACATAACGGTCATAATGTCTTTTAGGTTCCAGCTCTGCAAGAAACAACATAAAAACAAGGTTTATTTTGGTCTGATAAAGTTATGTATATTCGTAAAGGAACTTTATCATTTGACAAAGCAGAGCAGAGAGGGCTTATGGGTGCTGTTGATATGACGAAATAAATATAATCAGTAGTTCAACACGTTTCCTAAAGGAACCAAAAATGGATTATCACTGAACAAAAACCTAAACACGGCATGTAAAAAAGATTTTTGGCATTCTTTTTAATGTATAGGGGACTAAGTATTTACAATACTTACAACATCTCTTTAACATAACACTTAACAGGCAGATCAAGAGTGGAGTCATCGACCAGAAATCACAAGACAGGATCTAATCAATCGAGTTAATCAGGCTGTCGATGCCGCTTGTCAAATGTGTTCTCACTTTCCTGATGGACTTGAAGAAGTCGGTGGATATTTTATTTCTTTGACTACAAGTGGTTTAAGAGCCTGATTGTGGCTCTCACTGACATGCCAGCGTCCAGCAACCCCACAGTCTGTTCTCATCTTTCTCTTGTTGTCTGTGGCATTGACTCATCTGAATAAATCTGCATTTTAAAATGGCCTTTTATAGTCACTGGTCAAAGGAGAGTCTGTGTGCTGGTCACACTATCTGATCATGGTCCTAGAAAGCCACATCTCACTGGAGCGTTTGTGAACTCAGTGGTTGAGAATTAGTCACCACCAGTTAGAATAGAAATTAGATTGTTAACTTTTTCTCCAAGTCAGAAAAGAAGACCATTTGCGTAAAACCCAAAGGACAGTGAAACAGAACACCTGATGCTAGTGTGGCTATTAGATTCAGTATTTTATCCCAGTCCAGTACGCAGATATGTAAACAAGTACCTCCAAACCAATACCACAAGGTTATCGCAGACGTTATACATCCAAACCATGAGGAGAGGCCTGCTGGAGGGTCGCTCACGTTAAATCACAGCCTTTGCTTTTAGCAGCTTGAACATGCATCCATCCATTATCGATACAACACTTAATCCTCACGAGGGTCACAGGGGGGCTGGAGTCTATCCCAGCTGACTTAGGGTGAAGGCAGGAGACACCCTGGACAGGTCGCCAGTCTATCACAGGGCTACACTTAGAGACAGACAACCAAGCACACTCACATTCACACCTACAGACAATTTAGAATCACCAATTAACCTCAACATGTTTTTGGACTTCGTGGGAGGAAGCTGGAGAACCCGGAGAGAACCCATGCTGCACGGGTCCTCACCAGGACGTGAACCGGTGACCTTCTACCTGCGAGGCAACGATGCTAACAGTGGAACAGTTTTTTTAATATTTTGCCAATTCCAAGTTGCATCGCCTGGATTGGAAGGTCAGCCTGGGTGCTGCTCCAATCAGGATCCTCTGAGGTAGGACAAGACTCCTGGAATGGGGGGGGCCTTAGTAGCAGTAGCTAATCATGTGCAGGAATCCAAACATCTGATTCTGCATATATGTCAACTACCGAGGAAGATTAGTCGCTTGGTATTCCAGCACAGCCAAACCATGGTCAGGTGTTAAATCACTGCTGTGTAGAATCGTCGGTTGCGCCTCATTATCGCTCTGGTATGTTTGTATTTCTTGACACCAATTACAATAGTTTTGGGCAAGATTCAGCAAAAAAAAAGAGTGAGGATCGGATTGTTCTGCTGGAATATTTGCATGTAGAGAGGTAAGTCCTGTCTTTAATATGGCTGCCTTAATTCAAGATCCACATCCTCTGCAAAACTTCAGCTTCTCCTTGTGGTCGGTTGCTGCTTCTCGTTGTTTACCGCAGGGACATTTTGAAAACCTTAATCAGTAGATAGCAAAAAGGGAGGGGAAAGCTGTGAGAAATGTGTGGTCAGTTGCAGGCTTATACCCGTAGTCTACACCCAGTGAGTCAGACTAGTCAGTAGATGCACAAGCTGTAGCTGTGACAGTGTTCACGACCTGCTCAGAACCAAAGATTTAGCAGTGAAATGGTCAAACATGTCTCCCAGGAGGTGGCAGAGACCATCACTGAGCTAAAAGAGTGTGAACACGTGACTTGAATTCATCACATGGCTCCACATGGATGGTAATGTTGCTCCGTGGTAGCTGCTGGATGTGTGGATAACCAACTGTTAACAGCTTGGCCGTATCCACACTTCTTCTTTCTGTTGCCCCCAGGTGACCAAACAAGCTGCAGATTTGAATAATTCCAAGGCTACTCCTGATTCTTTTGAGAGCTTCTGTTTTTGTTAAAATGTAATTAGACTTTCATTTACAGGGAAGGGAATTAGTCCAGCACTCACTGCAGCTCTGCCTCTGACTGTGACTCTCTGCTGATTGCAGACTTTTATTCGCTTTACTGCACTGTTCACATATTGGAGAAGAGGAGAAACACTGAACTCGGTCTTAAACAGACTGTCCTCATTCATCATTCCATGATACATACATCTTCTTAATCATATGTTGTTATTGCAGCCAAAAGATGGAAGTCACCCAATATTCTTTCCTTTTCTACTAAGTGGCCTTTTCCTCTAAATACCACTAGGTGGCAGCACATCGCGTCTCTTCACTGAGTAGAACTATTGAGCAGCAAAGTTGAATGAGAACTGCAGTTGTGGAGACGTCAAGTTAGCAGGAGACACGCAGGAAAACACCTACAAATCAGGCAGTAATTGACCTTAGAAATAAAAGCATAAATTGTTCCACAGTGGGTAATAACAGCACGCGTGAAGTAAATCTGAGGCTAAAAAATAGGTTTCCTGAACCTGATTGAACTATCAGAGTATTTTACAGAGAATAGACGACAGCTGCTGGGTTCTCTGGGACTCATTGCACTGCTGGTTATCTATTTATTAACTCGACACATAAACACATGAACATAAAGTAACAAAAAATATGTTAAGTAAAGGTACAATACTTGTATTATTTTAAATTCTGAATGAGGCATTATTCATCCAAAACTCCAGGGGGCCTGAAAAATCCAGGCTTTTGTTGAGGTTTGGGCTAAATTAATCATTAAAACTGTGCCTGGGTCGTGCACCTTAATCAGAATAACACAAGTGGCACTGACAGATAGCTGAATTGGGGGTTGAAATGGGCCCAGCAGGATATTTCTGCCCCCAGCACTTGTGAAATGTCGGGATCGTATTGTTGGACACGTCCATCCAGAGTATCGTCGAACGATTATGTTTGAATTGATTTCTTAGATTACAAAAGTTGTGAACAATCAAGTGTCAGCTGACCTGCCAGCATCCAGCATTGTGTCATTTGCTTATATTCGCTAGTCAAAGTCGTGTCTTTGTGCTGGTCACGCTGTCTGATCACTGCCCTTTAAAGCTATGTCTGACTAGGACATAAGTGGTTAAAAATTTGTCACCAGTTCAATAACTTCTTGTCTACATTTTAACTCTTTTCTAACCACAACAGAAATGAGACTTTTGACTTTTTCTCCGAGTCAGAATAAAAGACAGTTTTCATGTTGTGTTTATATTCTTGTTTATTGTAATTCATTCATCCGTTATATATATTCTTCAAGCATCATTTGACATTTTTCAATTTTTATTTGTTGTACATTTAACTTTATTGTCATTGCACAAGTACTAAGACAACAAAATTCAGTTTGGCATCCAACCAGAAGCAGCTGTAAAGAGTATTATTTACAGTTTGTTACAGTATAAACAGAATTAACAGTATGGACAGAGTGGCATGAACACACTTAGACATGAATATATAGAAACATGTACGGAAGAGGATTAGGGCCACTGAAGAAAAAAATAATAAAATTCTGAGATTAAAGTCAGAATTCTGACTTTTTTCCAGAACATTAAAAAAAAAATGAAATAAAATAAAAAAATAAAAAATCCAGGAATTTTATTTTTCAATTTCTGGAAAAAAAAAAGGTCAGAATTCTGACTGTTTTCTCAGAATTTTATCATTTTTTTCTTCAGTGGCCCTAATCCTCTTCCGTATATATGGATACAACATAAAATAGAACAATCTACAAGTTCAACATTACTTGTCATGTTTTCAATTATTTAATTGCTCTCCTCACAGGTAACAAGACTCACAGGTGGTGCTCTTACTTTGAAATATGACCGGATGCGGAGTGTCGGACTGCGGTGGTGTTGACAGGTGTCCGGGCAGCAGGCTGTCAGTCGCAGTCTGGCTCTCTCCACTTTGCTCGCATCATCCAGGCGGTGAGCTATGTGACAGCGTGGCTGCTGCTGCTGCTGTATCCCGGACCCCCCCCCTCCTCCTCCTCCCGCGTCCCGGTCTCCCCACAGTCCGGCAGGATGATGGATCACAGGAGGACTGAACCGGACCTCAACACCGGCATCAGCCCGGTCACGCTGTACGGGGAATTCACGCTCACGAGTAACCGAAAAGTCAGGTGTTCCGTGAACCTGACGGAGAGGGACCTGGTCGTCCAGCGGCTCACGTCGGCACCTGTCGGGCGGAGCAAGGCGGCGTTCAGCCTGAAGGACTGCGTCGGCTGCCGGGCTTACCGGGAGGATGACAACGCGGACCCGGCGGCGTACCTGGCCGCCTACTTCTACCCGCTGCGCCGGCGCTGGATGAGTTCCGGGGTCTCGCGGCAGAGAGTGGAGCAGTGCTTTCGGCTCGCGGCGCTCCAGGACCCGCGCGCCAACCTGGAGGAGGCGGAGAAGTGGGCTCGCGCCGTCCGAGAACGCGCTGCCCGGCAACAGCAGCTTAGAGACGGTGAGTGTTCGTTAGCAACGGGCAGGTGAACTTCACACAGGTGTGAGCAACAGGACCCCGCTGCAGCTACACTCAGTTCTGTGAAAGTGTGCTTTATTAAGGGGGCAACAGGAGTTTACACAGTCAACACTCAGTCTGTTCAAGAAGTGAAAATGAGAAAAAGAAACGTCGCTTCAAGTCATTCTTGGAGAGAGAAATGAGCTGGTGTTTCCTGTCAACCTCCAGGTTCAGCCTCTCGGTCTGCTGGCAGGCTGTTCGGTAGCTTCATCACTAAAATGCACCATATAAGCACAAAACTGAAATATTTAAGGGTAAGCTCGAACCTGACCTGTGGCTCCTCGACACAGGATGCAGCAAGATGATGCAGGTGTTGACCTAAAGCCCCCAGAAAAACAAAGAAATAAAACTAGAAGGGAGAAAAAAATAAACAAAAATAAAGCTTGCTCATTGGGAGTCCTTGGATTTGTTGTGTTTTTATGTATATTTTGGTAGGGTTGTAAGTTTAGTTCCAAATTAATCAGGATAACCTGCATAAATAACAATATAATAGGCTTTTAGCCTTAAGTTACTTTGGTAAACCTGCATGATTACCGAGACTCTGGGTCTTAGCCTTAATATTCAGATTACTCAGGTTAATCTCCATTATTATTGATGTTGTAGGACCTTAGCCTTAATATTAAAGTTAGTTTGGCTAATCTTCATAATTAATAATACAGTTGGGTCTTAGTGGTAATATTTAAATTACTCAAGTTATTGTTCATAAAATAACAGAAATAGTTAGGTTAATCTTCATGACTATTAATACTGCGAGGCCTCAGCCTTCATATTCAAAACAGTCAGGTAAAGTAGTATTTTATCTGATTTTAAATGGTTAATATTTAAATTACTCTGGTAAAATTATATAATACATAACCCTGCTGGTTCATAACCTTAAAATGGTAACTTATGAGATTAATTTATAATGTCAGTCTTATTTTTCTACTGGAAAGCGTTCAACAGCTGTTGATTTAAACATACTATGTAGATAACAGTGCCTTGTCTTGAGTATTAGTTGAGTGTAATGGTAAATAATGGTATTTGTAGTAACAAACTTCTTTTTTTTTTTTTTTTGATCAGGCTAATCTCCTGATTATTTTCTCAATCATTCAAATCCTACGTTTTGGTCTGTAAATTGTCAGAAAACAGTTCAAAACCCACAAAGATTTGCAGTCCACTGTCACTTATGATGAAGAAAATGTGCCCAACTTCGTAAACGAGAGAATGGAAAATGAAATGATTGGCTTTTTAGAAAGTTCTGAATCTGAGTAGTTGATTATCCTGTTCCATTCATGTTACTTTTCCATGAGGGAGAAAACTGACCCTCACAACTATCACATGTTTCCAGAATATTATTACATGAGCATCTAATATTAAGAAAGTGACTTACTTTATATTACACTTTTCAAAACAGCAGTTTCAAGTGATTCATTATAAAATGCACAACAGCATGAAAACCACAAGTAAAAGTCCTGTTAAAAAGTGATGAAACACAAAGTCAGGTCTATTTTTATTCTCTTCCCGTTAGAGTATTACTTTCATTGTTACGTGGCTGTTAAAGACGATTAACATTTAATTAGTTGTTTCTGTTTTAGCTGCGTTTTTTAAAAATCTGTTTCAACTTCATAAATTCGAAGGTGTTGTCGATTGCACTCAGTGTTTGTAATAATGCTAACCACACAGGTTGGCATGCAGGGCTTTCCAGGTTCAGTCTTGTATCATTTCATTCTGCCCTACAGCTTTTAATTAACTAAAAGTCTCCTTATTTTCTCTACACGACTGCTTCTTGCCACTTTATCATCTCTGCCTCTGTTACCTTTAACCTACTGCTTAATGAATAAAACAACAGGACGGTTCTGAGGCAGAGTCACATTTCAGTACCTCTCGAATTCAAACTCCCAGTTTTAATATGTAAGAAACCTGAAAATCATTGTCAGAGGTGTATCCTGTTCAGACTTTTGTGTCTTATCAGCTCTGGTTTACCTTTACCTTCTGCCTACGCCTTACAATAATTAAACATTAGCTCTGGTCTGGTATGGAGAGTCACGTTTCAGTAACTCCAGTCTGCAAACAAACCTATTTAACATAAAGGACACCTGAGAGCTACGGGGGCAGTATCACTACTTCGACTTCATGTAATGCCAAGAGGTATAATTACTCCAGTGGGACGCGTTCTGTAATTGGAGATTTCTGAAGAGAAATTATCTCATTATTTGTCCTCCTCACCAAGCTTTCCTGATTCATGAATAACTTTCTTTTTCAAATTTCTGCCGCACACAAAGTTTTTTTTCTTCCACACAGCCGTAGTATCGCTGGCACACTGTGACCCAGTTAGCATTTTCCCATTTGCACAAATGTATTTTTAACGAGACAAAATATGCTGCAATTCTGTTACTGCCTGTGATTGTCAGAAGGGGAAAGAGCTGACTTTTAGTAACTCTAGACAGTATTGTCTGCTTTGAAACGTATTGTGATTCGACTGCCTGCAAGCGTAACCCGAGACAGTGACTGAACAAGTCCGATGCCCTGGGACACAGACCCAAACACAAATGCGTCCACTGCTTCACCTGCTCTACTCCAATTCTCCCATCATTGGTTTATTCAAATTGTAATCTGTGCAAAATTATCCAAACTTTATTGGTTCCACACATTGAAATGTGAAGATTGGCTTTTTTTTTTTTTAAATTCTAACTAGGTCATTCTGTTTGGGTTTAGGTTGAACAAAACAATGATGATGTTACGTTGGACTGTAGGAACTTTTGGGGTTTGTTTAATTGGATTAATCAAAAAAATCAATCATTAATGAATATAGTCATTAGTTACGAAAATGAATGAATGAGTCATGCTAAGTAGCGTTGGTCATAAAGTCATTGATCAAGGTTTTTATCTTTATTGGGACTGTGCAAACACTGTGAGGGACTCAAACAGAACCACAAGTTCTGGGGCTGCCTATATTTCCACTTCTGTGCTACCTGCCTCGGTGTTACATTTCTGAGCATTTTCATGGTCACTGCCGTTAATTTCAAACCTCATTGAGGCTGCAGGGGTTTTTTGGTATCTCTGGAATGTGGTGATATGATTTCAGCGTAAAAGAAAGTCTGGCGTTAGTTACTCATTATGCCGGAGGCCTTGTGAACCGTACTAAATCATGTTCAGGGGCTCTGCATCCGAACCATTAGTCCAAATGAGGTCAGTGCAGCCTGCGTGACCTCGTCATCAATACTGGCGCTTGTGTCACTGGTTTCGCTCCTGTGTTATTGGAAAAGGCATCTGTTTTATGCGGATCTATTTTCGTGTCGGCACATGCTGAAGCTGTAATGTAACTCCACATCTGGATTTAAACACTGCCTGAGAGAATTACAACAGTGTTGGATTGGTGCCATATACTGTTTATTCTTGCTAAAGGCTCGTTATCCAAGACTGATCAACCACATCCTTCTGAGTGTTTGGTCTGCTCAGCTATATGACAGACAAACAGATGCTAAGCGTGGTTGACGTGCTCAGGATGCTGGTCAGGGCATCAATACTAGTTTGCATGATAATGATCATTTATCCAAACATCTGTTAAAGCCATGACACAACAAGCTGTTGTTTTGCAGTGTAAGTAAACATTTTACAGCGCTGCTATTGTAATTCCAAATAGACTGTTTTCATCAGTATTGGTGTGAAAATGGTTAGTTTGCTTCATTTGACTTTCTAAAATGTTTTTTGGCCTGCTGGATGGCAGACTGGATATTTCCTTGCAGGGAGAGGAAGTGCAGAAAATACTACATGTCACGTCAGCCCGCGGTTAGCGCTGCGGTGTGTTCATGGGAAAGTTTCAGAAGAAGGCAACGAGGTGTCATGAGGTGACAGATGTGTCAGTCAACTGCACTTCTAGGCTGTTGAGGTGTGTCGGGCCGTTGACTCAAGTTCCCCATAAATTCATCCCTGGCGGTTACAGCTGACAGCTCAGAGGCATTGGCAGTTTTTTTTTTTTTAATAAATAGTATTGATCCTAGGCTGTCAATAAACAGGTTAAATCAATCTGTGGACAGCATTATCATTATCAGGAGTGAGGCGACGACAGCAGGCAGAGAGGTTACGAGTATTGATCAGGACGGTCACAGTTGATTATTATCTGGCTTGAGCACTTAACTCCTGTTATCCAGTGACAAGGAATTTCAGCATATTACCAGTAAATGGGAATCAATTCGTCAAGGGTTAGAATATATCTGATGACAAAACACCTTCAAGATACAGGATCACTGGTATTATGGTCCTTATTCATTTTCTAAGACTGTTCGCTTTAAGAATAGACACTGTGTAAAAATACCACATCGGGTGTTTCATCACACTCATGTGTAGCCACAGCGACATGCTTAGTCGATACTAGACAGTCTAATAGGTGTCAGTATGATCAGCATTATTACACAAGGAATCCCAAGTCATCTGTGACACAGAATGTTAGTGTAGGAGCCACACAAATGTCCAGAGATGTCACACTGACAATAAAATTGTTTACTTGACACAAACACTCATCCCATTTGAGCTTGACACATTTTTTCAACAAGATTTGACGTCTAAGTTCACTGTACTTAGATTTATAAAGCTGATACAGCCTAATATGTTTAAGTTCAATTCAAATGTTATACATTGTGCACGGAGCATTGAATATAATCGTCTGTTGGACTCAAAATATGGGCTAAAATAAATGCTTTGTGTTCACTTTGCACAAAACAAGATATGCTGTGTTATGTTAAAACACGGGCTGCAAGGTGGAGCAGTGGTTAGCACCGTTGCCTCGCAGCTAGAAGGTCGCCGGTTCGTGTCCTGGTGAGGACACCCGGGATCTTTCTGCGTGGAGTTTGCATGTTCTCCCCGTGCAGCGTGGGTTCTCTCCGGGTTCTCCAGCTTCCTCCCACAGTCCAGAAACATGCTGAGGTCTAAATTGACCATAGGTGTGAATATGTGCTTGGTTGTCTGTCTCTAAGTGTAGCCCTGTGATAGACTGGTGACCTGTCCAGGGTCCTCATGAGGATTAAGTTGGGTATAGACAATGGATGGATGGATGTTAAAACACCATGTCGTTATTGAAAACTGCCACCCTGTCTTTTTGCCAACCTATTATTTCCCAGTACATATAATTTGATGTAAGCAGTAATGAAAACTACATAGAATTACTTTCAGGTGTACTTAAAGTTTCATGTTACTGTTCTGGACTAAATTGAAGTTTTGTGTGCAAGTTGTTCCCAATAAATGCTTTAACAGAGTGAGTGAGGTGGGATTTACATTTAATAACTATGACTATGAATGTTCATGTGTTCCTTTCGTGGGGTTTTATAGTATAACTGCTGAAATTATTTTTAACACTTGAGCAGAAAAAACTGAAGTGGTGAGACAGCGTGAACTGAAAGAGCAGTAATGCCATATCCTCTTTTCTCCTGACTGAACTGTTGTAGGCCGCAATTAGAAAAGCATTTTAAACACAGAAAAGTCAAAATCTCTGATAAAATAATAAAATGTTTTGTAAGTAGAGGTGAGTGGATTTGGCAGAACCGAAGCTGTAAAGTTTTATGATTATTGAGGCTTCTAAGTGTCTGATGAGGGAGATTTTTCACAGCAGCAGTCCTCACAGGAATGAGAGAATGGGGCCACATTGTGATCTGTGCAACCCGTGGAGAGTGTTAGAAAGAGAGAGAGGTAGCGTGTCCTCAGCCAGCAGACAAAATGTAAATGGCTGATAGTGCGGGAGCTGAGACCGAGCTCGTCCTGGCACACTCTGTCTTCCATGACATTGCTGGCTCCATGTGGACTGTCCCTGGCAAACCTTGCTGCATCTTTTAGATGCACTTCCAGGAAACACACTAAGCCGGCAGCATATAATATGCCTATTTAAATCTGACTAACCTTCATACACATGGCCAAGGTGGTAAACATAGTGACCACATTTGATAAAACTGCCTCTGTGTGCTCAAATCAGGCAGAGACTGTTGATAAGATTCAGATTGTGTGGTAAAGAAACATGTCAGGTATTCAGCCTCAGGAGGCCTGTACAGCATTCTGCTCTGCTTCCTATTGTCACCAACCCTTTGCACTAATTTGGTGAAGGAATTAACATGTGCAGTCTAATCTTTCCTTCATCTTAAAGGATCTACATTTTTAGGCGTTTCTTTTCTCAGTGCTGTTACAGTATCCGAGTACCAGAAGAGATTTGTGTTAGTACCAGTGGTTCAGTCGGTGCAGAGTTGGCCTCTGGGTGAGCTCCAGGGCTGAGTGGCATCACTGCTTTGAGACGCTGTTAAAGCCACTTGAAGTTCCACGTTGTTTGGATGAATTAGTTTTTTCGGTTTCCACTGAGACTTCTCATTATCTCAGCACAGGACACTGAGAGCGCAGTGGCCTTCTCATCCTCCTTTATCCAATACAGGATAGAAATTGTGCTTGCAGGCTCTGTGACCTCTTTTGTAGTTTGCTTTCCAATGAGACCTTCATTGCCATCCGTGACATTAAGACTTCTTAAATGTGTTGTATGTGTGAAAAAACTACCCTGCTAATTAAAATTATGAGTCTCTTTAGCTGAAGCCAGAATGTTGAGGTGTGGAGGTGGTACAGACGTGACACACTGAGTTAAATTTTTGGTCTTAACAGCTTTTGAATCATCACAGGGACCCTGATTTGCGCTAATGCACCATAACTGAATATGGCTGTTAGTAAAAGTGTGAAACCATGGAAACGACAGTGATGGAAAGTCAGATAAGAAGTACCTTATTTCTCCCAGTTCTCAGGGGAGCTGGCATTGCTTCTTTTAGCATCAAAATCCAGGCCTCAGTCAGCCAGTCGATGCTATTACTAATACATTACCGCTGGCCGAGACAGAGTTGAAGCTGGGACAATGGCTTGTATCCTCTATTATAGACAGTTTCAGAAGTGCCAACAGAAAAAAGAAATTGGGTTTTATCTGTAAACATATTTTTTTAATATGAAAAGGGAGCTAAATTCTAATCTTAAGATCCTTAGACTATAAAATACACAAACTGGAAGCATGATGGGTTGAAATATTGAGCCAGTTATCTAAAACATACATAAGTGACATAACTATGTACAGGTATATATAAAAACAGTAAAACATGTTGATCAATGTTTTAGAGATGACATCCTCTAATGTCTTATTTAGTTTACTGTCACAGAGAAGGAAAGAAAATGGAAAACATTCACATTTAAGACAATAAAATTGGAAAATTTTGATTTATTTACTTATTTACTTATAAGTATTGCAGCTCTATTCGGCTGTGTAGTATTCTTTAACAGTAATCTGAAACACATCAACCTTTTGTACTGGGCAGAGAGTAGAGGTAAAGGACTAATTATTTAACCTGCTCAGAGCTCCAGCAGAGCACCGATGTGACAAACTGAGCACACGACTAAATTTTCAGCCACACATCTGCACAAAAGCTGGGAACACATGACTTTCTGGTGTAAATTGTGAACCGAATGCCAAGTGGTTGTAATGCTGTTATTATCTATCTCTGTAATCTAATCTCTGCTATAGTTATTATCTCTGACGTTTGTGGATTTCAAGATTTAGGATGAGTTTTTGCATGCATCACTTTTGTCAGATTTCTGTCATCATATACACTGTAGTTAGAAATCGAGTGCAGCAGATGTGTTTAAACCTTCGATGGATACTTTTCAACTTTAGCTTTGCTGCGTGCATGTTAACCATACATAGAGTATAAAGGAGCTCAAGAGCTTTAGTCCCACATGCTGCAGACTTCTGTCTTTGAAGGTGATAAGTGTGATTTGTCCAGATCGTGCATACCAAAACAATAAGGTGGTGCCATGACAACATATATTTCAAAAGAGGAGCTTAGCGATCAACCGTCCCGTCAAAGGTCACACCCGTGTGATTAATCAGTATAGAAAGAAAACGACACTTCCTAATTCTGAGAAGTGAAACCACATCCATTTTCACAGCAGTGTTTGTCTTGTACACTGTAAAGGTTAAAAGAGGGGGAGGGAAAAAAAAAGATAAGGCTACGGAAAGTGTATGAGCACAGTTTCATATGTGTTCCCTCTGCAGCATTAAAGGCAATTGTGTGTGCAGTCAGACAGCAGCGGTAGCAGCAGTCCTCTCCCTCAGGACTCCTCCTCACACACATACGCTGCGATGGAATTTGATGTGCTGTCGAGAGGTCTGATTCAGCCTCTCGTTCTGTCTCTCCGGAGCTCTCCGCCGCTCTGGGGGCTCACAGCAGCTTTGTCTATGTAATGGCTACATCCTGCCCCCCCCCTCTCTCTCTCTCTCTCTCTCTCTTGCCACGAGCAAATCCAAACAATGTAGTACAACACTAAAATTTGGCAGAACACACTCCAAGGAAACCCTATCAAACTTCAGCCCCTGTTTCTCCTGCTCCTATAGCTTAAAATAGAGGATGACTAACTGTACATTATACCCAGAGGCATAGGACGCATTCGGTGTTCACCCAGTTTTCTATTCTCAGAAAAAGGCCTCTTAAGTCGGTCTGTGATACGCAGACAACACCAACCACTAATTGACCATTCAGCCTGCAGAGGAGCTGGTTCACCTAAGAGAAAGTCACCCACTGCCTGGTAAAAGAACATGTGGTTGTGGGTTTTTTTTATGGTGGGGGATACATTTCTTCCATGCACTGACACACCACACATTCTATAGAGCTGTTTTTTTACACCAGTAATGTCATGTTTTGCTCCCTTGTCTCATGTTTGCGTTTAAAATGGACTAATAGTTGCAGGAGGTGAACTGTGGCACAAATTTCCAGTGTGGCTGACGTTAATTAAGAATTTAAGCTCCAGTCGCCATGAACGGGAAACTTAAAGTTAAATCAGTATAACTGGCTTACTTTTGAAAAGTTTTGGAGTTTGTTTTCCTGCAGCAACATAACTTCTCCTTCCTAATCCGACCCCGAGGCCTAAAATACCCGTATGGCAGGCATGTCGTTCCACTTGCATCCTCTCTCTCTTTGCTTTCCCGACCTTTCTCTTTATCTCACGACGCATCCGAGTCTTTAGAACAAAGCTTTTGATGCGATGTGGACAACTGCACAACAGACAGTGCAGAGTGATTTTAATTCAAACCTCAATGTCGTAAACTCTTTGCCTTACTTAATATAGATCTACAGAAAGCTAACCGCTGCCACCTCCTCCTCCTCCGCCTTCCACACCCTTTGTGGTTCTGGCTCAGCAAAAATCCGCTTGTGTGCTCGAGCAGCTTCCACTCTTTGATTTACAGACAGCATTAAGAGTTATCACCGCGCTGCACCTAAAGTACTACTGCAGTTAGAGCAAGTGGAATAAGGTGGGATGAGGTTCTCTTAAAGGTACAGTCGGCAAACAAAAGGTATCTCCACCTCCAAACGTGGAAATAGAGGAGTGGATGACTAAAATTGACCGTGAAGTCATTTAGTAACAGTTTTAATGTTTTCTGATGCCTGGAGAGTTTAGCCCTCTGAACCCCGAGCAGTTTCTAGGCATTATCCTCCCCCGTCACAGTTCTCCTCATGGTTGGCTCATTTTTCACTGCAGTAGGAAGTCCTGCACCTCTATGGAAATGCACATCTGTGGTTAGAAGTAGAGAGAACTCCAAAATGAATGCTGTGCTGTATGACACAGTTATAATGCCATGAAACTTAAAAGAAGTACAAATAAAAATAGAATTTCATTATTTATTAGTTCAATTCAATTCAGTTTTATTTATAGCACAGTTTACAACACATGTTGTCACAGAACGCTTAACATAGTAAGGTGTAGACCTTACAAATTAAAAAAAAAAAAAAAAATCAATGTGTACAACATTTTTCCAAGTCCCCACTGGTGTTATCTATAATGTAAAAAATAACATGGTGGCTCTACTTGCTATGGACATGTTCCAACTCACATTTTTTATTTGTTTCCATCCTTGTCTCCTGTCTGCTCTGTGTAAACACAGCATTTTTGTCACGTCACTGTTAGAAGCAGCTGAGTCACTAATAGCTTCTCAGTTAAGCCGAGGAGCACAGATTTTGTTCTTTTACATAACCTTGGTAAACCAAATGGTTTAATTTTTGGTATTTTTTTAAACGAGACATGTTGAATAAATTTGTTTTGAGGAGATATCACAGTTTTAAGTTTTCAGACGGAGTGGCATGTCACGGATGGTTAGTTCAAGGACCTTTGGAAAGCTTACTTTCTAATAATTCTCTCTATTTTTATGTTTTCTGGCTCTAATGAGTGGTGTAATGTTTGGCAATTTTATTTACTTAAAAAAAATAAATTACACGCCTTTCAAACAGATTTGGAGTTCAGGGAGTTAAAAGTTTGTAAA
Organism: Stegastes partitus; assembly: GCF_000690725.1. Lineage (NCBI taxonomy): Eukaryota > Metazoa > Chordata > Actinopteri > Pomacentridae > Stegastes > Stegastes partitus. The sequence continues at coordinate 48,189 of NW_007579702.1, read as the reverse complement.
TGCAAGCCGTATGAAATTATGTTTTAGTTATGTTAAGATGAGAACCATGCAGAATTATAAAACCTGTCAATTATATTTAAAGAAATCTTATAATTAAATGGCCCAAACAATTACTATTTCAACCCATATTATGGAGACATTTATATCATAAAGTATGGCATGCTGTAGGATGACGGATAGAAAACCCCAAACTGTTCAGATGTTTTAGTTCAGTAAAACAACAGCGTAAAATATCGTAATCTATTGTAAAATTCAAGTGGAAATCTTGTGTTCAAGGTGCCAGTAAAATAAAAGTAAAGAAGTATAATTAGCACAGTGTAATAATGTTTAAAGTATTCAAACTGAAAGTGCTAAAACTTTCTATTATTTAACTGTCATACCGTTAGCATGTTGTTTTATTCTGTGCTTAGTTGGATAAAAAAATCAAACAATTAATGACATTAATAAACTGTTTGTAAGCTACATTCTGCATTGTAACTGTATATGTGAAATAAACCAAAAGGTGTAAAAAGTACTTTATTTTCCTGTAAAATTGAGCAAAATAGAAGCATAAGGTCGTAGAAAATGGAAATTCCCTAGTAAAAAAAACCCCTCAAAGTTGTGCTTGTATGGACTAATAAGAACAGAGACATGTTGAATCACACGAGCAGCACAAAATTAGAAATGTATAATTACATATTAAGTGGCACATGGGCAGGTCCACATTGATTTGCAGCTGTGTTTGGTGTGTATGACTTTTGAGAAATCCCAAATAAAGCATGTTGCTACAACTGATCTGACATTTCAGCGTAAGATCATCCAAAACAAAAACCTCTAACTGCGATGGATGCCCTCCAGACATTATGCTGCATCTCTAAATTGCTATCATGAGGTTGCCGTTGGTATGTAGTTAACTTCGGTATGCTCCAAGTTTGGTTTAGAGGCTCAACAATGCGCTGCTATCAAATGACAACCTGCTATCTGTGAAAAGGGATGTTTTTTAGGAAATCAGCGCATTCAGGAGCCGTCGTTAAACGATGACACGGCTGCAGTGTGGAGAACACGGACGCTTGAAACTTTTTTCTCAGTTCAAAATTGCTAAGGTGACTTTTTTGTTTTTGTGATCGTGGCTTGTATTTCTTTGGATTTTGGTGCTTTACTTAACAGATTTCCTGCTCACACATCAGACTTTTTGCAGATTGTGATTGGACGTATCTGTCATACTACACGGGGGGTTGGAGAGTATAAGCGCCTGGTTAAACACATGTTAATCCATTAATCCCTTAAATGTGGAGACTGGATTCCCTCCTAATGGGTGTTTGTCAAGGCTTAGAGCCGGCAACACAACTGAGCAACAGGCCCAAATATGAGCACAGTCGACAGAAGGACACAAACATGAATGAATGGGCTCCACTTTCCTTCTGCTCTAGGTCTGGTTTACTATGAGAACAATACAAAAATGCCCTCTTTTTGCTTTTAGTCGAACGCCTATGTCCTGTGGAGATTGGGATAATGTATATGCACCATATGCTGCCAAGCCAGTGAGCACACGTGTAAAAAAAAGTACAAGACAATGCATTTTTTTGATAACTGAACACACCAGTTCCCCCTCATGTTAGTGATGAGACAACAACCGGAGACAGTTTTCATATAACTGTAGTAATGCAGTCTGTTTCGTTTCTGCTTCTGACTCAAACATCAGTGTTTTGCATGTTTCCTGTCAGTGATTTGTAAATCAGGGCTGCAAGGATGCTTAGTGGTTAGCATAGTTGCCTCACAGCAAGAAGTTCACTAGTTTGCGTCCCTGTGAGGACACCCGGGATCTTTCTGCGTGGAGTTTGCATGTTCTCCCCGCGCAGTCTCTCCGGCTTCCTCCCACAAGATCCAAAAACATGTAGAGGGTAATTGGTGATTCTAAATTGTCCGTAGGTGTGAATGTTTGTGTGCTTGTTTGTCTGTCTCTAAGTGTAGCCCTGTGATAGACTGGTGACCTGTCCAGGGTGTCCCCTAAGTCCCCCCTAAGTCAGCTGGGATAGACTCCAGCCCCCCACGACCCTAGTGAGGATTAAGCGGTGTATAGATGATGGATGGATGGATTTGTAAATGACACACAGAGGAAAAAGAGATAGTTTTGTTGTACCAAGAACTGCTCAGCTGTTGTTGGTAGAGATGACACCTTCTAATGCTGCACACAGTACTCTCAACAAGTGAACCTACAGACAAACAATGTATTGCTCCTGTTAAATAGATTTTATTAATGGGTTTTATTTAGGTGTAACAGCCAGCGATGCTCATGTTTTATTGCCACTGGTTCATTTTATCTCAGGAAATGTTGTAACTGTCCAATTCTCATCTCTCCCATCCAGAATTATAACTTGAGCGGTGACGTGCATATTTTCTCTGATGTAGCCACTTTGGCCTGGTTGATATTCTGCTATAAGAGAGTCACCTTTTCCTAACTATAAAATGTACTTCCAGTAAAAAGGAAAATGTGTCGTGATGTCTGTCTTTCTCTCTTTAAATCCCCAGTGACACCACATTTTGACAGAGGGTGAGTCGTCCCATCTGAGTTGCACATTTCTGAGCGTCGTGGTGTGGACTCAGCAGAGTGTGATGAAAGTTTTGGATTTTTTGCAGTTTTTCAATCAAGAATGCACCGTCATGTCTTAATCACAGACGGTTTGTACTTTGTCATGCTTCACCGCTGATGGCGGGCTGATTTGGAGAAGTGAGACACCAGTGCGACTGACTGACGTGAGTCCTCACTGTGAGTCAGCGTGACTCGGCAGGAAGTGGTTACACTTCAAATAATCGTGACCGTGTAAGGTCATAGATTTGAAAGGAGATACAACATGCTGAGTTTCCCTCCACTCATTTAACCTAAAACATCAAACCATCCAAAATATCCACAACTAAATACACTGGAGTTATAAACTCACCACTAACTTTAATAGGTGCAGCCTTAAAATTGTATTCTGTGGATTTTTGAGGCCAATACAGATTTTAAGACTTCTGATGTTGAAATATTGGCTCATATGTTGGAGATATATTGAAAAGGGAGAATAATAGGTTGTTGTTTATTAACTTTCCAGCAATGTATGTTGCAAACAAGTAAGACACTTACCACAAAGACAAAAGCTCAACTTTTCTGGACAAATTATGTGATGACACAGTTTCAAAATTACGCCATGCATCACTTTCTGTATTCCATCCATCCATCATCTATACACCGCTTAGTCCTCACTAGAGTCGGTGGAGGGGGGCTGGAGTCTATCCCAGCTGACTTAGTGTGAAGGCAGATGACACCCTGGACAGGTCACCAGTCTATCACAGGGCTACACTTAGAGACAGACAATCAAGCACACTCACATTCACACCTACAGACAATTTAGAATCACCAACTAACCTCAACATGTTTTTGGACCTTGTGGGAGGAAGAACCCGGAGAGAACCCACGCTGCACGGGGAGAACATGCAAACTCCACGCAGACAGATCCCAGGTGTCCTCACCGGGATGCGAACCGGCGACCTTCTTGCTGCGAGGCAACAGTGCTAACCACCGCTCCACCTTGCAGCCTCCTTTCTGCATTATGTAGTTTAAAGAAAGTTTCACATCAGATTACATTTATGCTTATGCTGATATATCATTGACATAATGTCAGCCAACCGGTATATCAGTCGTGCTCTAAAAATGTTACAACTGTGACATAAATCTACGAAGCTTATACATTTTCAGTTTGTACATAGGAGTGATGGTTGTACTTTGTGTTTATTATTAAAGTTATTGTGGGTGCTGCTGGTGTACCGGAGTGCAATACATTTTAATATGTTCCTAATAGATTGCCTCCCTTCTGTATGCTAATGAGTTTAAAGAGCATTTTGCATTGAATTGCATTAGATTTCACAAATGTACCTAATAAAATGGTCAGTGAGTGTATAATGCAGTTTTATATTCAAATTCATGAATTGTCCCTGATTGTTTTGCTTGGACTAGATGGACAGAATATGAAGAAAGAAAAACTTTTTTCCCACAGGAAAATTGCATTTCAAGTTTAGCATTAAAGCTTCGTCTCTGTTAATGGAAGCCGACACAGAGCTGAACGCAGAGGAGCGCTGTCACATAAAACTAAGAAAGTTGTCTATTCTCAGACTCTATATGCGACCATATAGCTATTATAAGGAACCTTTCCGGAAAATGTGTTTTTTCCGGCTCCTGGGTTTTCCCTTTCATTTAGGCTGTCATTTCCTGTGGCGAATACCTCACTAGTGATTATTCCATTAAGATCTGGGACAGTTCCCATGCTGTTGGTTTGAAGAGAGCAGATGAGACGTCTGTAATCACAGATCAAGTAAACGTCGTTGAGATGCAGAGCAGAGCTTTGTTGCTGCGAGTTTGCTGTTGTTTTTCATCTTTTTCATGTGGGCTGCCGTGTGTGAGGTTGCTTCTTAATCTGCAGCAGAGCCAACCACTTAATCACATCATCCAAGACAGTAATGGACTATTTTCCAACAGCTTTAAAATCTTGGTAATTACGCCTGTTGGAGTGCAGGCGATAATGTCATTTAAGACACTAAATTAGTGTCTGTGACGAAGATGCATCAGTTGACAATCAGGACTACACCCATCGCAAACAAACAAACCACACGCGTTATCTGCTGTCGTAATCCACTAAAATAATAACCTGCTTTTTCCTTATTATACATTGGCGCGGGTTTTAAAATAGATTTTGTCGGCAGGCCTTAGCATCCCCCATTAGACGTATGAAGCTGCTGCAGCAGAGCTAATGACAGAGGAGGAAACCCGGAGCGTGGACGTAGACGAGGAGATAGATGCTGCCCTCTGGAATGTTTTGAAAAGGGGAGGGGTGGCACACAGGAAGTGGCATGGGATTGGATTTGGCCAGCAAGGACTGTTGTGTGGGTGTTGGGGCATGCACGCAGACACACACGGCAAGGTCAGGGCGTTCAGTGCCAGCTGTCACGCCAGCTGATTCATGAGGCCACTTCTGTGGTTTTCCCTCAGGAGTCCAGTCGTTATGATTTTGAGATGACTTCATCCGAATGATACAAGGAGACTTGAAGTTGTTCTTCTGTTTAAGCAGACGTAACCCACCCTTGTCTTATGCACGTTTAAGAACGGGCAATTATTTGTTATGATGTCTAAAACAAAAGTATTTCATAGCTTGTTTATGCTTTAGATCACAGTATAATATTCAAATGAAGCATTTAGCAATGCTAGTGATGACAGTGTCTGTTGTTGGGCGCTCTACCACTGAAATATCTCAACAACTACTCAGTGGATTGCCGTGAAATATGCTGCAGACATTCATATTCCCCAGAGGAAGTATCCTACTGGTTAACAGTCTCCTGGTACTTAACCTAGTGGCACTGTTAGGGTGACGGTTTAGATTCAGAGTGAAGCATTGGACTAATTGCTATTAAACTGGGTACTGACACTAGAATAACTTCATCCCTTTACAAACTTTCCAAAGAGCATCGTCATCATGTCAAACTTTTAACTAGTCCTGTACTTTCATATAATACATATGATCAAGTAGCTAATGACAATCCCATTAGCCTCTGCTGTACTTTGTTATAGTAAGTGTTAATGCTGAACTAAGGATTGTTTTCACTGTAAATGAATCTGTCCATTATTTACTCGAATAAACAAATTAATTGTTTGATCTATAAAATATCAGAATATCGTGAAAAGTACCAATCAGTGTTTCCCAAGATGGCATCCTCAGATGTAGTGCTTCGTCCACAAACCAAAGATGTACAGTTTATAGTAATAGAGGAGAGGGGAAACCAGAAAATATTCACATTTAAGGTGTTATATTCACTGAATTTAGACTTTCTTTACAAAATAAAAAAAATAAAAAATGGCGATTAATTTAACAGTTAACAATTAATGGACTAATCACTGCAGCCTGGTAAATGTGATCCTGCCAACGTGCCAACATCAGATAAACAGGGTACCTGCAAAATAGCATGTTAGCATGCTAATGTTAACGCGAGGTATTGCTGTGCCAATGTATAGCACTTCAGATGACTGCAGACTTTGAGTCCACTGGGCCTATTAGGCAACTTTTCACTGCAGGAATGTGGAGCAGGTGCTGGTTTTATTTTTGTTTAATACCCATCCTGAAGTGAGGATTAATTGCAGGACTGCTGTAGTTAGAGTTAGGTGTACCTAATAAACTGGCTATGCAAGGCGATAGCAGCTGCAACACTGAAGAGTTTACCTGAGGTCAACCTCCTGTGACAGAGATGAACAGCCGTTAAGGAGCCCCGATGTGGGAACATTTTTCATACCTGTTTCACTGCATTCCAGCATTAAGACTGTGCAGCGTAGTATCCAGTAAAACGCAACCTGCTGGTTAGGTTTTTAAGGCAGTGAGACATCACCAGAGCATCTGCACTTTAGTTGTCCCCGCCCATCGTTACTCATTTATTACTTGTCGTACTTGTTTGGATGAAAATCCAGTCGGCTGCAGTACAAAGTCAGATCACTCTTCATGAGGAGCATCACTGCAGGGTTTTCGCCTGTCAGGGTGAAATAGTCTGTTTTTTGTGGGCTTTTGTTTGGTTGTCTGTGTTGACAAGGCATGACACAGAAAACAGTCTTATTGGATTGTACCATTTCTACAACAGAGAGGGTGTTTTTGTACAGATCTGTAAAATGATCCCACAGCTGCAGCGTGTCAAATGTGGCTGGCGTCTTCCTGTCAGAATTCTTTCTCCTTTTATTTGACTTCTTTCCCACCTGAGCTGTTACACAAACATTTTAGGAAAGAGGAGGGAAACTCACAACTACTTTTCCTAGATCTGTGGGGTGGCAAAGTAGAACTTTTTGTTAGAGAAATGACTAACTGTTTAAGGTATCATCTCTATTATCTTCATTTCCATTTCTCTTCCAGGAAGCTCATATCATGCCTATATTTCAATATTTAATAGTTATGTAGTATTTTGGTAAAGCACTTAATTAATCCTCCTCAGACGTTGTGGGACAGAAGGCCAGTAGCAGTTCCTCTCTTTTTTTTATTTTAGCCCCCTGCTGTGCCTCAGAGAGACCATCATCCTCAGAGTGCTTTAAAAAGATTTGGGATCTGTGTTTAGAACTGTGTAACCCTGTGCAACCCTCTGAAATCTGTTTGATCCCCAAGATATTTTGAACACTAATTTGCATCAACCCTGCTGTTAAAAATTTAGCAGAGAGGCTGCTGCTTCTGCACTCATCCATCTTGGGATGCAAGCAGTGTAGCAGGATTAATTTAGTATGTGTGTGCTGGATGGTGTGTAACTGGCCGCTGACCTTTGTTTCTGCTTGTATCCACAAATCTCCTGTCGGCTCTCTGCACGATGCCACTTTATCAGAGGGTTTTCTGAAATACATGCCTCAGACATTGAATTAGATGAAACTGAGGCTGAGTTGGGGCTGCAAGGTGGAGCAGTGGTTAGCACCGTTTCCTCGAAGCAAGAAGGTTGCCGGTTCGCGTCAGGGTGAGGACACCCGGGATCTTTCTGTGTGGAGTTTGCATGTTCTCCCCGTGCAGCTTGGGTTCTCTCCGGGTTCTCCAGCTTCCTCCCACACAGTCCAAAAACATGTTGAGGTTAACTGGTGATTCTAAATTGTCCGTAGGTGTGAATGTGAGTGTGCTTGGTTGTCTGTCTCTAAGTGTGGCCCTGTGATAGACTGGTGACCTGTCCAGGGTGTCCCCTGCCTTCGCCCTAAGTCAGCTGGGATAGACTCCAGCCCCCCACGACCCTAGTGAGGATTATAGATGATGGATGAGGCTGAGTTGCTGCAGCAGCAGCAGCAGCAGATGTATTATACTGTAGGTAATAATGACACTAAGGATTAGGTAACACATTCTTCAGTACATTACAAACAACACGTTTGCCACATCAAATAATATGTGAAATGTACAAAACACTGTTTCTGTTAGATGTACAGGCTGCAGTAATCAGGTGGTGCAACACAAATATATAAAAATGCATCAAAGCATGTAAATATCAGCTAATAATTATTTCACATTATCACTAAAATATGCAACATTTTCCAAAGCCAGTCTGTACTGTATGCCGTACTGTACACCTCTATGTATGTATGGTTTCCATGACATAGAACATTTTGTTATGGTAACCTCCTGACTGGATTCAGGCAGGGGGAGTCAGTCTCATGCGATACAGTCGTGGTTCTTTCCTGTCGTAAAATTAATTTCAGCACCAACTGTCCTTTAGCACCTCTGTTGAGCTCCACCAGAGCTGGTGTGGAGCCATAAGGGTCCGGCTTGTGTGTCCGTCTCCAAATATCCCAGTACGCAGATTCCCAGGTGACTGCTTTTTTCCCACCACATTGGTGAAACATGATTATCTAATCACAATCAGATATGGTGTTAGGGAGTGGCCTATATCACATATGTACTACTACCTACTTCAAAGACTGTTGAACTTGAAGGCCTGATAATGCCGGGGAGCTGGCTTTGTTCTTGACCACCAGGTCTGCACAGTGGATGTAAACATGTTCTCCTGGTTGCCCTTGCTTTTTATTTGCTTTTACTGCCTCTTGAAATTATTGGGTTATATTAATAAATTAAAAGGAATTTTAAAAGCAGATGATCATTTAAACTATTTTTTGTAAAACATATCTCTCAGCAGCCGTATGTTTGCACTGGTATTGACTTACAGGGTATTAGTAGTCACATGTTCCCTTTCTCTCCTTTACAGGGGTGTTGTTGAGCGAGTTGCCCCGTCCATGCCGGATGATGCTGCTGGTGAACCCACAGAGTGGGAAGGGACAGGCGCTCATTCTGTACAACAACCACATTCAACGGATGCTCAACGAGGCCGGCGTCATACACACTCTGGTTATTACTGGTAAGTTGTAGGCACAGAGATCTAAATTTGCAAGTGTTTCTAAAAATATATATATTTACTTAGTCATGATGAGACATTGAGGGCGGCATGGTGGTGCTAGTGGCTAGCAGTGTTGTCCGTTTTGGTCTCAGTGCAGATCAAGGCGTTTTTGGATCAGTACTGACTCTAACTTTAGCCCGATCCTTTGTTTATGTTCGCTGTCACACAGGTGTCATGTAGGGATAACACAACTTATGGCAAGACGCCAGGAATGTAAAATTTAAGAAAATTTCATGATTACTAATCAGCAATTTTATCAATCCTCAATTAACTGATTCCACATATTCAGCGTGGTGGGTTTTTGTCCAATGCTGGTATTGATGGTTGTAGTCAGCGGACACATGGGCGGACTGTGTGACATATGTACGTGGGATATAGGAGATCTGTCCTAGTTGACCCTGGTGCGTCATAAACACTTGAACTCTGACCAGAGGCCATTAAGCATTTCAGGAGTCTTCGTCATGGTGGCTCCACAACGCTCTCTGCTTACCAACATGGAACTGCTCATACTCTTGAGTGGCACCTCCTCTGGTTCTGGTTTGCTACAGTTTTAAACAGTACCAGTCACTACTTCCTGGTGCACAGCTGATGTACACTACATTTCTGACATGCAAGTAGAAAATGCAGGTTTTTGTCCTCTTTTGATACACCCCACACTCTCAACACTAAATTCCAGTCAAGGCCCTACCAGAGCTTTACAACAAGTGTTTTTTTTTTATCACCTAGGTAACACTGAGGAACAGCTTGGAGCTGAAAGATGTTTTTTTTCTGACTGGATTACAGAGCTATTCAGTTGTCAAGCATATTGGATTGATTTTAATAACTTTATTGTACTTGAAGTGTGTGTTGTCAAGGAAAACGGTCTCTGATTGGGTCTCAGTATCAGCAGATACTGTATATTCAATGATTCAGATCTGATGGGGGTAAAAAAGACGTGTTTAGGACATCCCTAGTCTGGAAACAAAAATGCAATCAGAAAATAACAGTGCAGTCTGTCCTAAAGATGTGATTTAAGAAACAAATATTATTTCCCTGCAGTCTGAAAACAGCCCAAGACTGCTCACATTCATTCAAGGAGTTTGAAAATTAATATTTGTTCTCTGCAAGTCTTTTTTGTATTCTGCCTGCATTTGGCAAATGAGGCAAAGACTTAATTTGTTTCTGATGCAATAGACGAGGATGTGGGTTGCAGTGTAAACTAGTGTTTTGTCTATGAAGGCCCGGATCAATTCCCTTTGAGTCATATATAATAAACATCCTTGAGCAAGATATTTAATCTTTATCTGCTCCACTATGTTGGAAGAAATTGGCCTTAATAAATAAATCCATCCATTATCTATACACCGCTTAGTCCTCACTAGGGTCGCGGGGGGCTGGAGTCCATCCCAGCTGACTTAGGGGGGACTTCGGGGACACCCTGGACAGGTCACCAGTCTATCACAGGGCTACACTTAGAGACAGGCCTAAATAAATAAATAAAATCAAATAAGGAGTTATCTTCCTTCCTTTGATTTTTATTTCACCTGAGTAAACAGACCTTGAATAGAAAAAAAAAAGACGCAGAACTTCACACACTTACATCAAGAAGGAAACAACACACTCATCTCTTAGATCTCTTGAACTCTAATTGTTCTTTTATCAGTGTAACATCATCTGTAAAAGTATTTTCCGGTCTTATGCGACAAACAAGTGACACAGCCTTGTACACAAACAGCTCTCGCAAATCTGTCTCCTCTGGCATGGCAGTAAAGGACAGCGAATGATCACACTGACAAACACACACAATGATACCCGCAGCTCAGCACAGACGACGACGACAACAACAACAACAACACCTTCTTTCATGTCCCTGCTTTCCACTCTCTCTGTATCCCCTCCTCTAGTTTAAATCCTCTTCTTGTTTTCAGGCTGTCACCATCATTATGCTGATCAACTGCCTCTGACCCATATGCATGCAGAGATGTTATGTAATAAATATGTGTACACACAGTCGGACACACATATGGATGAGAACACATCCATCATAAACACACACACATATTCGCACAAAATCCCCTTTTGCCATGATTTGTTTTGATATAATCTTGGTGGGCCCCGATGTCAATGTGTTCATAGTCATCTCTGTAATCTACTCCGGGTGGTAATGATCACACAGCGCAGTATTGGAAACACTCACTCATCCCTTATTGTACCGTGACAGATAGATAACTTATCAGCCGTAGATGCTCTCAGCCGCGGATCATTTTAAATTATTCGGATTTTTCTTCGTGTGTCATTTTCAGTTTCACCCTCTGCCTGTGTTTGTTCATAAATCAGCGCTGTGTCAGCTCGCAGACAAAAGAATATGTCTTTCATCACAGTGGTAGGTGCACAGCAGAAGAAAAGAGGGCAGACAGAGAGAGAATCAGAGCCCGGAGGAAAGACATGAGAAATCCTCTTGTACTGTGCAGAAAATGTAGAAAACACAAAAAAAACTTTTTTTTTTTATTCCAGAGATGTACTTTTTGATAAGTTAATCCTGGAGATAAGAATAGAATAATCCCCAAATCTACATCCATGCAACAGCGTGACCACTGAAAGGGAAATTTAGAAACCTCTGTGATCTCTCAATCTCTTTAACTGATCAACTTCTGAAATAAATCTTTGTCTCTAATCTCTCCCAAACGGCCCCGCATGAAGCCCCGGTAGGAGTGTATTAAAGATCTCCAGCAGGCATGTTCAGAGATGTACGCCCCCTCGGGGTTAGAGAAAAAGTATTTAGGGGGGAGAATCTGTGGGAACGAGTTAATAATCTTCCTGACCTTGGCCCCCGCTGCGGCAGGGAGGTCGCGTTGTGTCAACTTGCAAAACCTGTCAAGTATCTACTGTAGCTGGCTGTGCGTCTTGATCAAAGTTTTGAGGATAAATTTGCATGTTTGCCATCTGTGTGCTCTGTTTATTAATCTGTTCCCACTGATTCTTGTGCCCATGGGGACTCAGCTGAGATTCGTAAAATGATCTGATTTAAAATTGAATTCTCTTTGGACGTGATTTTTCACATTAAATAGAGTTACCTGTTCGGAAATCCTTACAGTTACATCTACGAATGTGAATGTGCATTTTTTGCTTTTAGTCCGACTACTCCTGTGCTCCTTGTTAGTTTGCAGCACATCAACATCACATGGTGTCAGGTGCTTATCGGACCAGGATTTGCTTTCAAACTAGTTGTCATGCTCACAGATAGACAACTTCTGCTGCATTCGATGCCCATTGGAAGTGAACCTCAAAATTCTGTCATTTTAGACCAGTGTGTACGCTCGATGCACAAAGTGGGGGAAAAAAAACTGCAGCTGTCTCCAGATTTGCTTTATTACTCAACAAACCTGCAGTTCACTTAACTGAGGAAACAGAAGAGCAAAAAAAAGGCTCACAGTTTAACTAATGTTTCAGACATTTAGTGACTGTGTTTGTGTTACTGCTTACTGTGTAAGCTGCTATTTTGGGGAATGATTTCAAAAGCACAAGTCAGAGTTGGGAACTCTTGTCTGAAATTCCTCCTAGTTTTGCTCGCTGTTGGCTCATTTTTCAGTGCAATATGAAGTTCTGCACCTCTATGGAAAAAAATCACAGTGGTTGCCAGACAAAGAGAGAACGCAGAAATGTCCTGTGTGCAGTGTGACACAGTTAGAACGACATGAATCATTACAAAAACAGAACCTAAAACTTAATTAAAACAAAAAAAAAGGTATTTAAAATACCGTAAGTCAACATGTACAGCATTTAGGAATACTGAAAAATAATGGTGACTCTAAATACTATGAATAATTTACCACTTACTATATTTTATGTAACACAGCCTGCAGTTCAGTCGACTTAATAAAGTACATTTTTGTTACGTGACTGTTGTTTGCAGCGGAGATGCTCATAGCTTCTTGGTTGTGCTCATGAGTGTCATTTTCTGTTTTTTACGGAACCTGTTTAGTACAAATGGTTTTGTTTTTTTGGTGATTTTTTTTTTTATTGAGACATGTAGGAGTGATTTTGGTGCTGTTTGGAAAGGGAGGCTTAACTCTGAGAAGCAAAAAATCTGTTTTCTAATGTGTTTGGCAGTAACACTTTCTAACAACATGTCTAGCCGCTCTTGTGCGGTGCTGGCATCTGTACGAAGCGTATGGCTGCAAGTCTCTGGTATGTGGAAGCTAACAGAAGTAGACAGACTCATTATTGGATCCTTGGTTGTGTGGCAGCTGTGGGCACTGCCAGGGGTGGAGGATAGATGAAGGATGACTGCGCTGCTGGAGGGCTGCGGTGAAGAGGGTGGAGAGTGTGTCGGTCCGTGTGTGTTTTTTGCGTTTGCTCGTGAGTTTCTGCACGTGTAAAGACGGCACACTGATTCCTCCCAGGCAGTCTCCCTCGCTGCTCAGGCATCCTATGACGTCTGTCAGACAGTATTAATTAAATGATGTCTTGCTCTTCTGCACGGACTCATGTGCTCAATACAGATTACAAATATTAACCGCAAGAGATGGATATCCCCGGAAACAGCTTCACAGCGCTGCTCCTTTTCCGTCTTTCTTTCAGTCTTTTGTTTCTTTCATTTATGACAACAATCCACTTGCTCTCTTAAAAAAGCGTCGCGGCTCACTGAGCAAAGTGTTATTCGGCGGAGCTTCATTCTCTGCTTACAGCTCATGTGTGCCAGAAACGAGGGCAACGAGAGGACAAGGATCCTGGAAACATCGGAGATCCCACAAAGTTATGAGAGGAAGCAATTTATAAATATTTCAAAGCTTCTTGTTAAAGAAGAATTCAGGAAATCTCACTGGAGCAGTGCAATAAAGCTGCACAAGACAACTGACAATTTGACAGCTGCTGTAGACAACGTTACACAATGGTGCCTCGCAACAGTACAGAGACATTGATCTAAAATACCACAAGTCCTGGGAGACAACACAGCAAACTCAGACACACAGTTGGCTCATGAGCGCTTTGGGGCAGGCCACTGATACAGTGTTGTCATGATGATGAAAATCTGGGGCTGTGAAAGTTAAAAGATGTAGCTTGTATCGTGGAAAGTGTAGGGTGCAATTTGTTTGGCACTTCTTCCAGTGGCTTATATTAGGTCCCAAGAGACAGAGAATGCTTCGATTATTTCAGCTTGGCGTATTTCCCATTAATGTGGCTTTTGTGACTCTACGTGTGATGCTGACTTTGCACACTTCCCTTTCCTTGTAGAGATTCAGAAAAACAAGCGCAAAAGCAGAGCATGAACAGCTTTTTTTTCTTTTTTTTTCTTTTCGAATCATTTGAAACATTTTTTTTCTAGTTTGACCAGAGTTAAACACAGGAATCACCAGTCTGGAAAGGACATTTTGCTTACACCATGTGGGATATCCTTCCAGGAATACTTGCCAGCTGACCAAATAGCTAAATAACTGATTTATCGCACGCCGGTTTGTTTACATGTGTGAGGCTGATTTCCACTGTAATCACACTATCTTCTAAGGAAACTCTGCAGTTAAATGTAATAGCAGATTATTCCGTAGACTGTTATGAAGAAGATAGCGGATAATTTCCGTTTTATGGCCAGCTGTATTTATTGGAACAGGAGTCCACTGATGAGCTAAAGACAAGACTTTGGACGATGGAGGCAGAAAGACATGACATAAATATAATGTAAATCAGAGACCTGGTGGAGTTTCTGTGCTTACAACTCTGCTGCTGACGAAGGAGGAAAACATTTGCTGCAAAAAGTAGGACCCGTTGGGAAATCTCCATTTCTTGTCGTTATTTTTTTGGCACTTCGGCTTGATTAGATTGGCAAGTGGAGAGATGAAGGCAGGAAAGTAGGGAGAAGGACTTGCAGCAAATGGCCATGGAACCATCAAACCCATGGTGGCAGCGTTGGAGACTATAACGCCTGTTCATGTGTCACCCACTCAACCAGTTGAACTACTAGGGGCACCCCAGATTTCTCCATTTCTCCATGAATGAGATTAATACCTGCTCTTGATGGTGTTTCAGCTTCCTATAATCAGCCAGAAGAAAAGGCAAAGACCAGTCGAACTGAGCAAAGTAAAGACTAATACAGTTAGCAAGATGGTCATACCAAGCCACGGACTCAAAACTGATAGATGCAACAGCTGCTTTTCTGCAGAAAGTTGCAAGGAACTCAGTCCCCGATAACTCAGTCTGCAAAATGTTTTGTGCAACACCTCATTCCTCTGAATCTCCACAACAGAGGTAAACAGTGCAAAGTTGGAATGAAACTTGGAGCCACAATAAACACACGTCTGTGTTGATTGTCAGTCATCCAGGTCATCGTAATCCAGGAAGCTTCAGTAACACTTTGAAGTTCTAACTGTTAGTTCAGAAGAAGCCTCTTGGGTGAGAGGTGAAACATCTTCAGGAACCTAAAAGAAAAGTCCAGTTGCTTTTTTACTGATGCTCCTATGGGATCACAATAGCCACATTAATTGGAAATAATAAAGATTGAGTTTAACCTGAATTCTACAAATTTAGTGACATTTTGCTGCTTCAATTTTACAGTTTATCTTCACAACATAATAAGCTCACAATCTGTAAAATATTTGTTATAATAGTTTTTACTTTGGACAATTGGAAACAAGAAGAAAAGGTAGTTCTTCACGATCCGCCTGCTTTCTATTGATGCCCCGCTGTAGCTTTTAGAAAGCTAATCACTTATGGATGTTGAGTGCCGTGTAACCAGTGAACACCCTGCATTTGTGAAGAAGTAGGACATCTTTCCACCATCTCCAGGATTTGCTTGTTTAATACAGCGGTTACCACTTACCACCATATAATTGCAGCTTGGTGTGTGTATACTTTTAAAGTTCAACCATATCTTGATTGTCACTCATTTTTAGGTACTTTTTCCAGTGGCTCACCGCAAGAGAGCGCCCATGTTTAAACTCCTGTTAGTTGATCGTGTTTCAGGCTCAGCTGAGGGCTGCATCAGAACAGGAAGCGTCTGTCAGCACCGTGTAGCCACAACCCATTGGAGTCTCTCTGGATCTGTGATGAGGGGCGTTTCTGTTTCTGGGAGAGAAATATAACTTCACACACTTAACTGAGTGGAGGGAAAGTAGTCCTCCTTTGTTGGGAATTTTTACATTTGCTTCAGAGTGGCATGCATTTTTATAAAGATTTATGCATTTGCGGGTTGTTGGGCGGCAAATGAGGTTCTGGAAACACAAGTTTAACACAACATATTGCCTGTGCAATTATGCCAAATACAGTCGGTGACTGACATCAGATGTTCATCTGGTCTACAAGTCATTCTGAATGATATTTCAGCTTTAGGGACTGGTAGAGCAGCTGACATACTGGTACTGGAAGAACAGAATATTTCTCATAAATAAGTCATTAAATGTCAGAGTAACTCCACAATTAAGCACAGCCCCCCTCAGGCGCTCCCTGATGTGTGTGTGTGAGTGAGACACTGTGAGCTATTGAGTGTTTGTCTGTGTGTGCGTGTGTGCATGGACAAATTTGTGTTTGTGTGACTACGCCCTCCAGCACCTACCGGCAGCTGAGTAAGCTGTAACAGTGTTTAAAGTGTTTCCTGCTGTATCAACACACACACGTATTCAAAAAGCCACACTGTTTAACTGTCACCACCTGCTGCAGGAGTTCTGCACTATTACACTGCGCTGCTTAAAGAGAGCGGCAGTCAGGATGTGTGTGACAGCAAGGTGGAAACTGATCAGGTTCCCTTTTAATGGGTTGATACAAGGTCAGCATGAGGACAAGGCTTCCTGTTACCTTACGTGCACTTAAACTATCATGATGGGCGCATCTGAAACCTGGAAACTCTCTCAAGAGGAACTACGGTGTCCATCATTTAAGCAAATGCTTCCCCTGAAAAGCATGTTTATGTTCAAATGACAGTGCACTTCAGCAGCTGTTAGAAACGCAACAACAGTCAGCGTCAGTATCAGTTTGATACCAGAAGTTTAAAAACATGATTGCATTTGCTTTTCTGTGCTGCCGATAAGTCTGATACTGTAGACCACAGGTAGAGATAATGCTGTGAAACAACAAGCTGTGAAATGGTGGCAAGAAGTTTCAGCTGCATCTGTGTAGAGATATGAAGATGTTATGCATATGGAGGTATTTACCTTTTTTGACTTAATTATGGAGCTGCACGGTGGCTCTGTGGTTAGCACCGTCGCCTCACAGCGAGAAGATCCTCAGATTATGGCTCCATAATAACGTCCATCCATCCAGTAGCTATACACCACTTAATCCTCACTGGGGTCATGGGGGGCTGGAGTCTATCCCAGCTGATTCAGAGTGAAGGCAGGAGACACCCTGGACAGGTCACCAGTCTATCACAGGGCTACACACATAAGGAGAAAACCAATTTAGAATCACCAGTTAACCTCAGCTTGGCGTGTGGGAGGAAGCCAGAGAACCTGGAGAGATGCAGGACTTTATGTTGCAGTGAAAAATGAGCCAACAGCAAGTCAAAGTATGACAGGAGCAGAAAACACACAGAAGCTGCTCAGAGTTCTGAGGTTAATTCTAACCGATGAAGGTCCCCTGACCTTTACATAGTAGTAAATGTATTCCAAACCGCTACTCTTCCCAACACTTTAAGTAGTTATTTTAACCCACGCGTCAGAATGTAGGTAGTTCTTTGAATGTTGCTTTGATTTTATCTCAGATTAAGTCAAATCTGGGCATAAATTTGTAATTTTTTTCTTGGAGTGTTGGTTGAGCTCACAGCTAATGATTATTTTAATCGTGAGAATGTGCTCATGTCCTTCTGATTACAAACAAATCACAATTTTAATGCAACATCTTCAGATGACTTGTCTGATTAACAGTTCAAACTTAAATGTGTTCTTTCACTTTTACATGATTGCAGAATTCTCATTTGAGAAGCTTAGAAAACTGTATTGACCATTATTCACTCATTAAAGCAGCAGGTGATCAGTTCTCTGTTGGTCAATCAATCAGTTTTTTTCAGTTGTTGCATGTTTGTCATATTTAAGCTGTACAGTCAACATTATCACTGTAGTAACTTACTTGAGAGTCACTGTGTTTAAATATGTTCACATTGTGCAAATCCTCCATTGCCTTCCCTCCTGTGGTTATAGGCTACTTTCCAAATTGCCAGATACTCAGAAAATTCGCAATTACAGGCAATGCTGCTCATGTATGCATACAGGTGTTGGTACAATATCACAAGCCCAACACTGAACTGTAATCTTGTCTATCACCATGAAAAAGGAAGGAGCAGCAAATGTATCCTGCTTTTTATCTATTTATTAGCATCCCGGGGTGTTCTTCATTTGTGATTCTTTCTGAGGGCATTTTAGAAATGTGCACCACAGTCCTGCAGGACAATATTGCAGCAAAGATCTGCATGACTGTAATGAGCTGGTCACAACCCTCTGCCTCTATGCACAGAGACAAACTCAGCTGCACAAAACTACTCCTCTCCTCTGCAACAACAAACCATAAAATCATTACAAGCACAGTGAGAGTTATGTGTGTCCCCCCATCCGTCTGACTGATGGGAGGAGCTGCATACTAAAGCTGCTGCTGCAGTGTCACTGCTCTGCAGCTTTGTTCCTGATTGGGGCCCTTCAATCCTTTTTAGTGTTCAGCTCCTGCATAGATAAGGAAATGTGATGTGACTGGACTGATAAGGAGGAATCGATTCCTTTGTTCTGCAGATTTTAGGGAAGGGGAGGTAAGAAGAGGGGCAGAGTAATCAGATCCCTCTCTAGAGGACTTAGTGTGTGTGTAGGTGTGTGTGTGTGTG